>NC_135808.1:44720154-44991763 GCF_964213995.1 Mustelus asterias
CTGTATTAGACCTTCCAAAATGCATTACCTCACATTTGTTCAGATTAAACTCCACCTGCCATCTCTCCACCCAAGTCTCCAACTGATCTATATCCTGCTGTATCCTCTGATGGTCCTCATCGCTATCCGCAAATCCACCAACCTTTGTGTTGTCCACAAACTTACTAATCAATCCAGTTACATTTTCCTCCAAATCATTTATATTATTACAAATAGCAACGGTCCCAGCACTGATCTCTGAGGAACGCCATTCAGAAACACACCCTTCCACTGCTACCCTCTGTCTTCTTTGACTGAGCCAGTTTTGTATCTACCTTGTCAGCTCACCGCTGATCCCATATGACTTCACCTTCTGTACCAGTCTGCCATGAGGGACCTTGTCAAAGACCTTACTGAAGTCCATGTAGACAACATCCACTTCCCTACCCTCATCAATCATCTTCGTCACTTCCTCGAAAAACTCAATCAAGTTCGTGAGACACGACCTCCCTTTCACAAAACCATGTTGCCTCTCACTTATACACTTATTTCCAAGTGGGAATAAATCCTGTCTCGAAGAATCCTCTCCAATAATTTCCCTACCACTGATGTAAAGCTCAACGGCCTGTAATTACCTGGATTATTCTTGCTACCCTTCTTAAACAAAGGAACAACATTGGCTATTCTCCAATCCTCTGGGACCTCCCCTGCAGCCAGTGAGGATACAAAGATTTCTCTCAAGGCCCCAGCAATTTCCTGCCATGCCTCTCTCAGTATTCTTGGGCATATCCCATCAGGCCCTGGGGACTTGTCTACCTTAATGTTTCTCAAAAACCACAATACCTCATCCTTTTTGACCTCAACATGACTCAAACTATGTACACATCCTTTCCCAGACTCATCATCCACCAAGTTCTTCTCTTTGGTGAATACTGACGCAAAGTACTCATTTAATACCTCGCCCATTTCCTCTGGCTCCACGCATAGATTCCCTCCCTTGTCCGTGAGTGGGCCAACACTCTCCTGTATAAAAAGCCTTGGGATTTTCCTTAATCCTGCTGGCCAATGCTTTTGCATGACCGTATCTTGATCTTGATAAAAATGTCCCTATCTCTATCTTGATATAAAAAAATCTTGACTCTATCTCTATCTTGATAAAAAAATTCTATAATGTTACATATAATGCTCATCCCCAAGGGATCTCATACAGCTAGATTGGCAATGATTCCCTTCTATTATGCAGTACCCAGTCTAAGATGGCCTGCTCTCTAGTTGGTTCCTCCACATACTGGTCAGGAAAACCATCCCGTATGCACTCCAGGAATTCCTCCTCTACAACATTGTGGCTAATTTGATTTGCCCAATCTATGTGCAGATTAAAATCACCCATGATCATCGATATTCACTTGTCAAATGCATCTCTAATTTCATGCTTAATGCCATTCCCAATATCACTACTGCAGTTTGGGGGTCTATATATGACACCCACGAATGTTTTTTGCCCCTTGGTATTTCTCAACTCTACCCATACAGACTCCACGTTGTCAGAGCTAATATCCTTTCTCACTATTGTATTAATTTCCTCTTTAACCAGCAGTGCCACTCCACCATCTTTTCCTTTACGCCTGTCCTTCCTAAATATTGAATACCCTGGGACATTTAATTCCCACCCCTGGTCACCCTGCAGCCATAGAACATAGAACAGCACAGCACAATACAGGCCCTTCGGCCCTCGATGTTGTGCCGTGCTTTGTCCAAAACCAAGATCAAGCTATCCCACTCCCTATCATTCTGGTGTTCTCCATGTGCCTATCCAATAACCGCTTGAAAGTTCCTAAAATGTCTGACTCCACTATCACAGCAGGCAGTCCATTCCACACCCCAACCACTTTCTGAGTAAAGAACCTATCTCGGACATCCTTCCTATATCTCCCACCATGAACCTTATGGTTATGCCCCCTAGTAACAGCTACATCCACCCGAGGAAATAGTCTCTGAACGTCCACTCTATCTATCCCCCTCATCATCTTATAAACCTCTATTAAGTCACCTCTCATCCTCTTCCGCTCTAAAGAGAAAAGCCCCAGTTCCCTCAATCTTTCCCCAGAAGACATACCCTCCAAACCAGGCAGAATCCTGGTAAATCTCCTTTGCACTCTTTCCAATGCTTCCACATCCTTCTTATAGTGAGGTGACCAGAACTGCACACAATATTCCAAATGTGGTCTCACCAAGATCCTGTAGTTGCAGCATAACCCCACGGCTCTTAAACACAAACCCCCTGTTAATAAACGCCAACACACTATAGGCCTTCTTCACGGCTCTATCCACTTGAGTGGCAACCTTCAGAGATCTTTGGATATGAACCCCAAGATCTCTCTCTGTTCCTCCACATTCCTCAGGAACCCTGCCGTTGACCTTGTAATCCGCATTAAAATTTGTCCTACCAAAATGAATCACCTCGCACTTATCAGGGTTAAACTCCATCTGCCATTTTTCGGCCAAGCTCTGCACCCTATCAATGTCTCTTTGCAGCCTACAACAGCCCTCCATCTCATCCACTACTCCACCAATCTTGGTGTCATCAGCAAATTTACTGACCCACCCTTCAGCCCCCTCCTCCAAGTCATTGATAAAAATCACAAATAGCAGAGGACCCAGCACTGATCCCTGTGGTACACTGCTGCTAACTGGTCTCCAGTCTGAAAATTTTACATCCACCACCTCCCTCTGTCTTCCATGAGATACGATGTGGAGATGCCGGCGTTGGACTGGGGTAAACACAGTAAGAAGTTTAACAACACCAGGTTAAAGTCCAACAGGTTTATTTGGTAGCAAAAGCCACACAAGCTTTCGAGGCTCTGAGCCCCTTCTTCACCTGAAGAAGGGGCTCAGAGCCTCGAAAGCTTGTGTGGCTTTTGCTACCAAATAAACCTGTTGGACTTTAACCTGGTGTTGTTAAACTTCTTTCCATGAGATAGCCAGTTACTTATCCAATCGGCCAAATTTCCCTCCATCCCACACCTCCTTACTTTCTTCATGAGCCGACCATGGGGAACCTTATCAAACGCCTTACTAAAATCCATGTATACGACATGAACTGTTCTACCTTCATCTACACACTTAGTTACCTCCTCAGAGAATTCAATCAAATTTGTGAAGCAAGACTTACCCTTCACGAATCCGTATTGACTATCCCGGATTAAGCTGCATCTTTCCAAATGGTCATAAATCCTATCCCTCAGGACCTTTTCCATTACATTACCAGGGTCATTCCTATTTCCTTTCTTGAACAGAGGAACAACATTCGCCACTCTCCAGTCCTCTGGCACTATCCGTGACTCACCTGACGAAGGAGCAGTGCTCCGAAAGCTAGTGGTGTTTGCTACCAAATAAAACTGTTGGACTTTAACCTGGTGTTGTTAGACTCCTGACTGTGTTTACTCCAGTCCAACGCCGACATCTCCACATCATGACTATCCCCGTGGACAGTGAGGACCCAAAGATCAAATCCAAAGGCTCTGCAATCTCATCCCTTGCCTCCCAAAGAATCCTAGGATATATCCCATCTGGCCCAGGGGACTTATCGACCCTCAGGTTTTTCAAAATTGCTAATACATCTTCCCTCAGAATATCTACCTCCTCCAGCCTATTAGCCTATATCACACTCTCATCCTCAAAAACATGACCCCTCTCCTTGGTGAACACTGAAGAAAAGTATTCATTCATCGCGTCTCCTATCTCTTCTGACTCCATGCACAAATTCCCACTACTGTCCTTGACCGGCCCTAACCTCACCCTGGTCATTCTTTTATTTTTCACATAAGAGTAAAAAGCCTTGGGGTTTTCCTTGATCCGACCCACCAAGGACTTCTCATGCCCCCTCCGAGCTCTCCTAAGCTCTTTTTTTAGCTCATTCCTTGCTACCTTGTAACCCTCAAGCGACCCAACTGAACCTTGTTTTCTCATCCTTAGATACGCTTCCTTTTTCCTCGTGACAAGACACTCAACCTCTTTTGTGAACCATGGTTCCCTCACTCGGCCATTTCCTCCCTGCCTGATAGGGACATACCTATCAAGGACATGCAGTATTTGTTCCTTGAACAAGCTCCACTTTTCATTTGTGCCTTTCCCTGACAGTTTCTGTTCCCATCTTATGCTCCCTAATTCTTGCCTAATTGCATCATAATTACCCTTCCCCCAATTATAAACCTTGCCCTGCCGTATGGCCCTATCCCTCTCCATTGCAACAGTGAAAGACACCGAATTGTGGTCACTATCTCCAAAGTGCTCTCCCACAGACAAATCTAACACTTGGCCCGGTTCATTACCCAGTACCAAATCCAATGTAGCCCCATCTCTTGTCGGCCTATCCACATTTTGTGTCAGGAAACCCTCCTGCACACACTGTACAAAAACTGCCCCATGCGAACTATTCGACCTATAAAGGTTCCAATCAATATTTGGAAAATTAAAGTCACCCATGACAACTACCCTGTGACCTCCACACCTATCCATAATCTGCTTTGCAATTTCTTCCTCCACATCTCTATTACTATTTGAGGGCCTATAGAAAACTCCTAACAACGTGACTGCTCCTTTCCTATTTCTAACTTCAGCCCATATTACCTCAGTAGGCAGATCCCCTTCGAACTGCCTTTCTGCAGCCATTAAACTATCCTTGATTGACAATGCTACTCCTCCACCTTTCCTACTCTTACTGAAACATCTATACCCCGGAACTTCCAACAACCAATCCTGTCCTTGTTCTAACCATGTCTCCGTAATGGCCACAACATCGTAGTCCAAAGTACCAATCCACGCTCCAAGTTCACCTACCTTATTCCGGATGCTCCTTGCATTCAAGTAGACACACTTCAGCCGGTACACTCCTGCGACCTTGATACCCTCCTCAGTAGCTCACTACACTCAACACTGGCTTCTGGACTGCAGCTCGTTTTCCCATCCCCCTGACAAATTAGTTTAAACCCCCTCGAAGAGCCGTAGCAAATTTTCCTCCCAGGATATTGGTGCCCCTCTGGTTCAGGTGCAAACCGTCCTGTTTGTACAGGTCCCACCTTCCCCAGAATGTGCTCGAATTATCCATGTAACTGAAACCCTCCCTCCTACACCATTCCTGCAGCCACGTGTTTATCTGCACTCTCTCCCTGTCCCTCAACTCGCTAGCACGTGGCATCGGCAACAAACCAGAGATGACAACATGGTTTGTCCTGGCTCTCAGCTTCCACCCTAGCTCCCTAAATTCCTGTTTTAAATTCCCATCCCTTCTCTTACCTATGTCTCCGTAATCCTAATTATATCACACCCGTTTACACCTATCTGTGATTAGTTCATCCACTTTATTGCAAATGCTCCACGCATTAAGGCACAGAGCCTTTAAGCTTGTCTTTTTAACATTGTTCACCTTGCTCCCAATATTTTTCTCTGTTGCCCTGCTTGAACTTTGTCCTTGGTTTCTCTGCCTATCACTTTACTTATTCCCTTTTCTAACTTTTGTTTTTGTCCTTAACAGATAACTGCCACTTTGCTAACTGGGTCAGTTGCTTATTGCAATTTAAACTAGACTCCTGATTTTTAAAGAGGAAAAAAAGAGAAACAGTTATCAATAGTTACCCACTCAGCTCCAAATTCCCAATGCCCTCACTCTGGCTGAAACTCACTCTGGCTGCAGTCTCTCTCCCACTGACGTGCACAGGCTCACTGGTCGTGCACTTGTTAAAACAAGCCTTATGTAGAGCTGAGGTGCGCTAGGATGACTCACAGACCAGTCTAAAATTCCTAATTGTTCACACCTATTGAGGCCCTAATCAGGCTTCAATTGATTGACAGACCCATTGAAAGAAACATTTGTTTCTTTATGATGTAAATTTCCATTCCTTTGGCTGTTGCATCATGAAATTTTCCCCACTAGATGATAGCATAGAGAATACACCCAGTAATGCAATTGTATTTCTGGTGTTTGTTAGCTCAACCAAATACATTCTACGTTGAACCCTATTGTCATCCTCTTGCTCTAAGACTTGCTCCTCATTAAATCATTACTGTTACTGATCCAGCTTTCTTCGTCCCTCTAACTTTCCTGCTGACTATGCATTCAAGAATATTCAGTACCCAGCCCTTTTCTTATTGAACCAGATTTCCGTTATCACCAGTTTAGCACCAGGTCATATGTACATTTGGAACAGTAACTTTATTGTATGCAACTTAAACCAATCAGATATTATTGCTTATGGTATTAATCCCAGCCACTCATTATCATCCCAATTGCCTAGGAATTTAAAGCCATCCTATCAGCACCATTTTTCCAGCCACAGATTCAACTGTGTATTCCTACTATACCTCACTGGCTGCTGGTACTGGGAAATCTCGACATTTGAGGTGTGCTTACGAAATTCCTTCTTCATAACCTTTCTAAAATACTAGTTCAGTGATACCACGATCTCCCCACCTTTCCGCTGAGTGTTCTGCATCTCCTGATTGATTTAAGTGACCCTGCTACCATAAGACCATAAGACATAGGAGCAGAATTCGGCCCATTGAGTCTGCTCCGCCATTCAATCATCGCTGATATTTTTCTCATCCCCATTCTCCTGCCTTTTCCCCATAACCCCTGATCCCCTTATTAATCAAGAACTTATTTACCTCTGTCTTAAAGACACTCAGTGACTTGGCCTCCACAGCCTTCTGTGGCAAAGAGTTCCACAGATTCACCACTTCCTAGCTGAAGAAATTCCTCTTCATCTCTGTTTTAAAGGATCGTCCCTTTAGCCTGAGGTTGTGCCCTCTGGTTCTTGTATTTCCTACTAGTGGAAACATCCTCTTTACATCCATTCTAACCAGGCCTCGCAGTATCCTGTAAGTTTCAAGAAGATCCCCCTTCATCCTTCCAAACTCCAACGAGTACAGACCCAGAGTCCTCAACCATTCCTCATACAACAAGCTCTTCATTCCAGGGATCATTCTTGTGAACCTCCTCTGGACCCGTCTGTGGCAGAAAGCCCTATTTGTGCCATGAATTACCAAATCTCC
The DNA here is from genome assembly GCF_964213995.1 of Mustelus asterias. Taxonomy (NCBI): domain Eukaryota; kingdom Metazoa; phylum Chordata; class Chondrichthyes; order Carcharhiniformes; family Triakidae; genus Mustelus; species Mustelus asterias. The sequence continues at coordinate 44,727,184 of NC_135808.1, forward strand.
TATCACCTTGGTTATAATGGCTTTCCTTCGTATTAGAAATTGACAAAAGAAAATGTATAGTGACTAAAGGCGAGAAGAAACTACCTTCCTAGATGTGAGCTTGTTCTTGTTGTTCAGAATGTACATTGCTGCATCAACAGCTACAAAAGAGACATTCGCTGCATCGTTGGTGCTGAATTGCAAATCATACACACCACCAGGTCCATATGATTTATTTTCTTCCTTTATCTCAATCTGTAGAAGGTATCAGAAGACAGTTACCAAGATACATAATTACCAGAAAGACAATCACTATGGGAATGAAAAAGAGATTAAACTGTGACAGCTGTTGCAAACTTATTCTTTTGTTCCATTTTGCATTTTATAAATCTGTATCTTGTAAGGATATAAAGGCAGCGAAGAAGGTGCAAATATAGTCAGAATGGAATGCCAGTTAACATTTAATTTTTTAAAAATGAGTGCCTCCTCCAAAACAGCGAAATTGTGCAGATAACCTGATGAAATTATTGACGATTCTGAAAGGATTTCACATGGTTCGTGTCCACATTTGCAATTATGGACAAGACTCCATAAAACCAATCCATGAAAAATAGATAGTCGCAAATCAAGCATATGCCGAATTCAAGAGAAACTCTAGAAGCAGCTAATTTGGAATTTGGTACTCGAAGAAGGGGTTCAGGAAAGCCATATTTTATTGATAGAGTTATAAGATCAAAGTTAAGTGGAGGTTTGTGTGAAGAATAAACGACAGAAAGGAGCAGCTGGGTCAGATAACCTCCCCTCCCATCAATGTCCTATCCCCATAACCTCACTCATTTACCATGGTTAATCCACCTAACCTGCACATCTTTGGACACTAAGGGACAACTTAATGTGGCATATCCATCTAATCAATGAGAATATTTTTCTAGACAGTGATTTGTGGTGATTCTCTCTTAAAGGCTCTCCCATCTTTGGGGACAAACTGGAACTCAGAGTGATTAAACACCCCAGGATGTGGAACCCATCCTAATGCAGGAGACATGTAGGGGGCTAACTAAAACCATGAGGCTGCTTACAATTGTTCTTATTAATAAACCCTGCTGTGTTTCTAGTCAATTCAGTGAAAGTGTATCTTTCCACTGAGCCAGGCAACTATCAGGGGAAAAGGCTCCATAGCCTCAAGAGGATGGGAAAGGAACTCACTCTGGCCCTCCTAAAGAGTTATTCCCTCAGTCCCACGGGGATTAATGTCACCAATCCTCTAATTTTGGTATATTTGTTTTGTTTACGTGTCTGAGTGCGCCTTTCAGTTGAAATACTCTCGGTGCCTCAAATCTACCAGAAGGACGTGAGGAACTCACAGTGGGCTCTGCTGAAGGGTAAGCCAGACTTGAAACATTGGCTCTGTTCTGTCTCAAACCTGCTGAGATTTTCCAGCATTTTCTCTTTTTGTTTCAGGTTCCAGCATCTGCAGTATTTTGCTTTCACTCACAGTGGGCTGCCCGGGCTTCAGTGCTACTGGTATTCTGAAAGGGCGGAGTGTCCACAGGTAGCCACAGCAATACAATTGTCAAGCTGGTCCCGTCATTGCTGAATGGATGCTCTGGACCTGCTTTTTGGCCCTTCGTTGGTGTCACAGAACTCACAGCCCATTTGGTGTATAGCACCTATTAGGCAGGAGCATGGGCAAGTCACCAATTCAAAATGTAGTGACAGATGAAAGGGGATTTTACACAGAGGAGATAACTGTCACCGTGACAGCACGCTAACACATTTTTGAAGTAAGCAATCACACAGAACCAAATGTAGCATCAGGAATTCAAGTTGAAACAGCATACTAACTGCCGTGATCCTGGATAGATATTGCAGGTAGAAGCATCATTCGCCAATTCCCAAAGTTATGATCTACCCTGCTGAGTTCTGCCAGTTGCTGTAAAATCAAAATAAGTTTTACCAAATGCACCAGCAAATCTCTTCATTCAAAAGTAGGAAAAACAATGAGTGAACATTTTCTTAATGTTCCCGTCTTTCTGGTGCAAGTTAGAGGAGCAGCATCTCATCTTCCAATTGAGCACGTTGTAGCCCTCAGCCCTCAACATTGAGTTCAGCATCTTTAGATTGTGACATTCCTCCTTTTTTTGTCATATTTTAAATATTGCCCACATGTACTCCTCTTGAGCCTTTATAGGTCGAATAGTTCGTATGGGGCAGTTTTTGTGCAGTGTGTGCAGGAGGGGTTCCTGACACAATATGTGGATAAGCCGACAAGAGGTGGGGCCACATTGGATTTGATAATGGGAAATGAACCGGGCTAAGTGTTAGATTTGGTTGTGGGAGAGCACTTTGGAGATAGTGACCACAATTCGGTGTCTTTTGTTATTGCAATGGAGAGGGAGAGGGCCATGCGGCAGGGCATAGTTTACAATTGGGGGAGAGGTAATTATGATGCAATCAGGCGGGAATTAGGAAGCATAGGATGGGAACAAAAATTGTCAGGGAAAGGCACTAATGAAAAGTGGAACTTTTTCAAGGAACAAATACTGCGTGTCCTTGATAGGTATGTCCCTGCCAGGCAGAGAGGAAATGGCCGAGTGAGGGAACCATGGTTCACAAAAGAGGTGGAATGTCTTGTCAAGAGGAAGAAGGAAGCGTATGTAAGGTTGAGAAAACAAGGTTCAGTTGGCTCGATGGAGGGTTACAAGTTAGCAAGAAATGAGCTGAAAAAGGGGCTTAGGAGAGCTAGGAGGGGGCATGAGAAGTTCTTGGCGGGTCGGATCAAGGAAAACCCCAAGGCTTTTTACTCTTATGTGAGGAATAAAAGAATGACCAGGGTGAGGTTGGGGCCGGTCAAGGATGGCAGTGGGAATTTGTGCATGGAGTCAGAAGAGATAGGAGAGGTGATGAATGAATACTTTTCTTCGGTGTTCACCAAGGAGAGGGGCCATGTTTTTGAGGAAGAGAAGGTGTCACAGGCTGATAGGCTGGAGAAAGTAGATGTTCGGAGGGAAGATGTACTAGCAATTTTGAATAAACTGAAAGTTGATAAGTCCCCTGGGCCTGATGAAATATATCCTAGGAGTCTTTGGGAGGCAAGGGATGAGATAGCAGAGGCTTTGGCATTGATCTTTGCGTCCTCACTGTCCACGGGGGTGGTGCTAGAGCACTGGAGAGTGGCGAATGTGGTTCCTCTGTTTAAGAAAGGGAATAGAAATGACCCTGGTAATTATAGGCCGGTTAGTCTTACTTCGGTGGTCGGTAAGTTGATGGAAAAGGTCCTCAGGGATAGGATTTACGACCATTTAGAAAGATGCAGCTTAATCCGGGATAGTCAGCACGGATTTGTGAAGGGCAAGTCTTGCCTCACAAATTCGATAGAATTTTTTGAGGAGGTAACTAAGTATGTAGATGAAGGTAGTGCAGTTGATGTCATATACATGGATTTTAGTAAGGCGTTTGATAAAGTCCCCCATGGTCGGCTTATGAAGAAAGTAAGGATGTGTGGGATAGAGGGAAGTTTGGCCGATTGGATAGGTAACTGGCTATCTAACAGAAGACAGAGGGTGGTGGTGGATGGAAAATTTTCGGACTGGAAACCGGTTACCAGCGGAGTGCCACAGGGATCAGTGCTTGGTCCTCTGCTATTTGTCATTTTTATAAATGACTTGGAGGAGGGGGCTGAAGGGTGGATCAGTAAATTTGCTGATGACGCCGAGATTGGTGGAGTAGTGGATGAGGTGGAGGGCTGTTGTAGACTGAAAAGAGATATAGATAAGATGCAGAGCTGGGCTGAAAAATGGCAAATGGAGTTTAACCCTGACAAATGCGAGGTGATTCATTTTGGTAGGACAAATTTAAATGTGGATTACAGGGTCAAAGGTAGGGTTCTGAAGAATGTGGAGGAACAGAGAGATCTTGGGGTTCATATCCATAGATCTCTGAAGGTTGCCACTCAAGTGGATAGAGCCGTGAAGAAGGCCTATAGTGTGTTGACGTTCATTAACAGGGGGTTTGAGTTTAAGAGCCGTGGGGTTATGCTGCAACTGTACAGGACCTTGGTGAGACCACATTTGGAATATTGTGTGCAGTTCTGGTCACCTCACTATAAGAAGGATGTGGAGACACTGGAAAGAGTGCAAAGGAGATTTACCAGGATGCTGCCTGGTTTGGAGGGTAGGTCTTATGAGGAAAGGTTGAGGGAACTTGGGCTTTTCCCTTTGGAGCGGAGGAGGTTGAGAGGAGACTTGATAGAGGTTTATAAGATGATGAGGGGGATAGATAGAGTGAACGTTCAAAGACTATTTCCTCGGGTGAATGGAGTGGTAACTGGAGGGCATAACTATAGGGTTCATGGTGAGAGATATAGGAAGGATGTCCGAGGTAGGTTTTTTACTCAGAGAGTGGTTGGGGTGTGGAATGGACTGCCTGCAGTGATAATGGAGTCAGAAACTTTAGGAACATTTAAGAAGCTATTGGATAGGCACATGGAGTACTTCGGGATGATAGGGAGGAAATAGCTTGATCTGGGTTTCAGACAAAGCTCGGCACAACAACATGGGCCGAAGGGCCTGTTCTGTGCTGTACTGTTCTATGTTCTATGTATTGCTTCAGTGCAAACACCCCTGCCCCCTCTAACACACAGCCATCTGTCTTTTTTTCTTAAAGTTGCTATTTATTATTGCAGTTTCTACATTCCCCTTCACTTCAGTTCTGACACAGGCTATGGAATCTGAAATTTAACTCTTTTTTTTCAGCTGATGGATGCTGGCATTCTTGCTGATTTTTTCCACGCTCCTTTGTTCTTGGTCAAATTCCAGCATCCAGAGGAAAAGAATAGCAAAGTGTTGCAGATGCTGCAAGTCTGAGATGAATGCAGGAACTGCAGAAATGTCCAACGCCAGCATCTCCACATCACAAATGCTCAGATGTCAGCCCTATAATCTATGATGCCTGGAACGCTGTAAAATGCTAACGTGAAGGTGATGGGTTTGTGCTGAGGAAGAGTGGATGGCACCCAGAATGTTTCATAAGAACATAAGAACTAGGAGCAGGAGTCGGCCATCTGATCCCTCGGGCCTGCTCCGCCATTCAATAAGATCATGGCTGATCTTTTTGTGGACTCAGCTCCACTTACCCACCCGCTCACCATAAGTCTTAATTCCTTTACTGTTCAAAAATGTATCTATTCTTGCCTTAAAACATTCAATGAGGTAGCCTCAACTGCTTCACTGGGCAGGGAATTCCACAGATTCACAACCCTTTGCGTGAAGGAGTTCCTCCTCAACTCAGTCCTAAATCTGCTTCCCCTTATTTTGAGGCCATGCCCCCTCGTTCTAGTTTCACCCGCCAGTGGAAACAACTTCCCTGCTTCTATCTTATCTATTCCCTTCATAATCTTACATGCTTCTATAAGATCTCCCCTCATTCTTCTGAATTCCAATGAGTATAGCCCCAGTCTACTCAGTCTCTCCTCATAAGCCAACCCTCTCAACTCCGGAATCAACCTCGTCAATCTCTTCTGCACCCCCTCCAGTGCCAGTATATCCTTTCTCAAGTAAGGAGACCAAAACTGTACACAGTACTCCAGGTGTGGCCTCACCAGCACCTTATACAGCTGCAACATAACCTCGCTGTTTTTAAACTCATCCCTCTGGCAATGAAGGACAAAATTCCATTTGCCTTCTTAATTACCTGCTGCACCTGCAAACCAACTCCTTGAGATTCCTGCACAAAGACACCCAGGTCCCTCTGCACAGCAGCATGCTGCAATTTTTTACCATTTAAATAATAATCCATTTAGCTATTATTCCTACCAAAATGGATGACCTCACATTTACCAACATTGTACTGCATCTGCCAGACCCTCGCCCACTCACCCAGACTATCTATATCCCTTTGCAGACTTTCAGCATCCTCTGCACACTTTGCTCTGCCACTCATCTTAGTGTCATCTGTGAATTTTGACACACTACACTTGGTCCCCAACACCAAATCATCTATGTAAATCGTAAATAAAGTGGGAATAGGGTAGAGAAATCGAATGGAACTGCCAGATGAATAAAAATAAAACTTTCCACCATGAAGCCAAATGAAAAATTATTGGTATTTGCTCACCTGGCCTTCGCACTCATCCTTCACATCAATCCAAACTGAGTTCGCCACAATTTCCTTTCTTTCTCCTGCCTGGGTGTAATAGTAGGCGAGCAGGCGAACTGTGGGGACCATGTCAAGGGTCACCTGAAGGCGGAGCTTCGTTGGATCGGCCTTGTGTATCCGATCTGAGGCAATCACCCGACCTTTGTTTATGAGCTGTGGAGAAAACTGTCACGAGTGAGTGAGTAGACCCTTGACTCGGGCTTATTGCAATTTCAGTCTGATATTCTGCATTGAAGCACGATAACAATGTGATATACTTCAACCATCTCATGATCCAACAAAATGAAAGTGAACATTTCTTCTTCATTCATGGGGTGTAGGCATCACTGGCTGGGCCAGCATTTGTTGATCATCCCTAACCAACCATGGACCGAGTGGCTTGTTGGGTCATTTCAGTGTCAACAATATTGCTGTTGGTCTGAAGTTACATGTAAACCAAATCAGGTAAGGATGGCAAATTCCCTTCCCTGTAGGATATTAGTGAACCAGATGCATTTTTACAACTATTGACAATGGTTCCATGGTCATCATTTGACTTGAACAAGGAAGACAAGGAAAGTCATAGAGTCATCGGGGTCTACAACATGGAAACAGACCCTTCGGCCCAACTTATCCATGCCCGCCCTTTTTTTTAACCCCTAAGCTAGTCCAAATTGCCTGCGTTTGGACCATATCCCTTTATGCCCATCTTACCCATGTAATTGTTCAAACGCTTTTTAAAAGACAAAATTGTACCCACCTCTACTACTACCTCTGGCAGCTTGTTCCAGACACTCACCACTTCTGTGTGAAAAAAATGCCCCTCTGGACCCTTTTGTACCTCTCCCCTCTCACCTTAAACCTATGCCCTCTGTTTTAGACTCCCCTACATTTGGGAAAAGATATTGACTATCTAGCTGATCTATGCCCCTCATTATTTTATAGTCCTCTATAAGATCAGCCCTAAGCCTCCAACGCTCCAGAAAAAGAAGTCTCAGTCTATCCAGCCTCTCTTTATAACTCAAACCATCAAGTCCTGGTAACATCCTAGTAAATCTTTTCTGCACTCTTTCTAGTTTAATAATATATTTTCTATAATAGGGTGACCAGAACTGTACACATTATTCCAAGTGTGGCCTTACCAACTTCAACAAGACATCCCAACTCCTGTATTCAATGTTCTGATCAATGAAACCAAGCATGCCAAATGCCTTCTTCACCACTCTGTGCACCTGTGACTCCACTTTCAAGGAGCTTTTTGTTGTATAACTCTCTCCAACGCCCTACCATTAACTGAGTAAGTCCTGCCCTGATTCGATCTACCAAAATGCCTCACCTCGCATTTATCTAATTTAAACTCCTTCTGCCGTTAGTCAGCCCACTGGCCCAATTGATCAAGATCCCGTTGCAATCCCAGATAACTTCTTCACCGTCCACTATGCCACCAATCTTGGTGTAATCTGCAAACTTACTAACCATGCCTCCTAAATTCTCATCCAAATCATTGATATAAATGACAAATAACGGTGGACCCAGCACCAATTCCTGAGGCACACCACTCGTCACAGGCCTCCAATTTGAAAAACAACTCTCTACAACCACCCTCTAGCTTTTGTCATCAAGCCAATTTTGTACCATTTGATTACCTCACCCTGGATCCCGTGAGATTTAACATTATGCAGCAACCTACCATGTGGTACCTTGTCAAAGGCCTTGCTAAAGTGATCAAGACATTTGATATCAAGAAAGAATCAAGGTTTTTGCTGATGTAACTTTGTTCAATTCTTTTTTGTCTTTAAATAATGTTTCTAACGTCACAATCGACAGATGGTCGAGAAAGCGCGGGTATTGAGAAGTCAGATGAGGCAGTTGTCAATCAGGTGAATTGAGACAGGGACACAGCATGGCTTCGGTATAAAAAGTGTTGTTGGGAGTTCCCATATTGGCTACTTGCTCAATGGAGGCATGAGAAGCGGTAGCGCGTTTTTGCCCTCGCTTTTTGGTTGTAAGAGTGGTTTATTTATTGAGAAGTTTATTGGCATTTTTTTGTAATGGTGGAACCGGGGCTGGCATTGTCAGGTGTCAATAAAATTTATCGAGACTCAATATTAGCGAAGCATTGGAGAAGCGAAATCTGAGCCCATTTCTGAAATGAGAAAAAAATGAACGTCATAGCACCTTTCATGACTCAGGCATCTCCGATACGTTTTACAATCAATGAAGTACTTCAAGACTCAACTATAGCACTTGAGGAAAATACAACAGTTAATTCACACGTAGCAAACTCGCACAAGCATCAACGTGATAATGTGGTGATTGAGTTACTGTTTACTTTCAAGGGATACCGATTGTCACAGTTACTGAGGAAAACTCTCCTCTTATTCCAAACATAAATGTGGCAGTTAGTGACTCGTGTGACCATCTGTAGGTTTTGATTTTAACTGATTGGGAACAAAAGTATGCGCCAAAAATATCTAACCTTTGGGGGGTATCGGGGCGGGGGCTGCACATTCACTGGTAGCTCAACCCCATCCCATCTGCTGTCCCATACAGACCCCTATAATTCTGACAGTCGAAGCTGACAGGAAGGGAAGAACAGGCAAACAAAATAACAGCCCGGACTCTTCCGATTAGGCACCTTACAACACCCTGGGCCCGACACTGAGTTCAACTACTTTAGACTGTGACATCTCTCCTCCAACTTTACTCCTTTCTATCGATGTCCAAAACATTGTTGTCTGGATGCAAAAATCATCCCTCCGCTCTCACTGGACCTCCATCACAAGTTTTGTTCCTGCTGAACAGTGATATTAATTCTCATTCACACTATATGATAGTTTTCCTTTTTGCAACTATTAGCACATTGAACAGAACTTCAGTCTGTTGTTAACTCCTCCTCTGTCTCGTGACCTCCACATATTTGTTGCAATCTCTCCCAGCTCCCACCAATTGCAGTCCTACTTTCTTCCAGCTCAACCTTCCCTTCACATTTCGACCTATCTTCAACTCTGATGCAGAGTCATGCAGACTCGAAGCATTCAAATTACTTTTTCTCAATTGAGATGCTGCCAGGCCTGCTGAGGTTTTCCAGCATGTTTTGTGTTTGTGGGTGAAAAATGTAACAGCCACGCATGGGCCAGAGTTGCCCAATCTCTGAAATCTGATAAAGCACAAGATCAGGGTATAGCATTGCATGTTCTCGCGAAGAGAACAGTTGCTTTCGGATCCATCAGTTCAATGATCAAAACTATTGATGGCTAATTCACAAACTAAGTTCAACAAAATAAAAGCTTGCCAGACATGGTTCAATGAGTGGCAATTTCGCCCATGCCTCTTGAAGATAGCCACACAAGCCACAGTCCAGATACAGGAGTATATTCCAGGCTGACAACACTGGCGCAGGACTGAAGGAGGACTGCACTGCTGGAAGTGTGAATGAGACATATTTGAATGGGACATAAAATGAGACCTTGCCTTTCCTCTCAAATGACTTTAAAACATCGCACATCACCTATTCAAAGACAAGTAGAGAGATTGTCTCCCCTGCCCTGGTCAAAAATATTATCTCATTATTCATCATGCTGTGCGAATAACGGGAGTAAAATAAACAATATATTCCTCAGTTTTAAACGTCCCATTACACTGCCATCACAACGTATGTGTATGAACAAAAATAAACCCTTTTGGTCAGATTATTCTGTATCAGCCGATCGAATGCCCAATGCCATTTCTAATTACCATGTAAGATTCATGCCGTTGAGTAATTTTACTTACAATGTAGTAGTAGTAATCAATACTTCTCCCGGCCGCTTCTGTGATAGCTTGGAATTCTATATAGATATCTTGACCCGCCTCCGGGACTTTGTGCGGCGCCCGGATGTGAAGATAACTGTTGCTGGGAGATTGATAGACCTGAGCTGTCACCATTTCTTCGCGGAATTCTTTACCAAGTGTCCCATCACCGGCCATCACCTAAAACAATTGCACAACCAGTCATAGGAAGATCGCAAAAAAAAGGCCTTAGTTGACTATATCTCCCGAAGTAAGGTGAGCATTTTTGGGGTAAATAGATGAACTGAAACAACAAATTGAGGGATAAGGTAAAACCTGCCCTTAAATGATAATGTATCAAAGTAAACTGAATCTCAAAGCAAACATAATACATCAAAATACCAACAAAGCATGTTTGTCCTGATTAGATGTACTATCAATCCCTTTCCATGAATGGTTAATTAACTGGTAGGTGTGAATAGAGAAATCCTACCTTCTGAGACATGCTTCCTCTATATGGCTGAAATAAACACAGCTCGATTTTCCCAAGCTGACCTCAGCTAGTTTTGTGTCGAAATACTATGAACATATGAACACAGGAACCACTAACAGATGTAGGCCAATTGGCCCCTATGTCATTCAATCAGTAATATTTAGTACTAAATTGCAGAATCACAGAACTCTTACTGCGCAAAAGGCAGTCGGTCCTATCATGTCACTATTGTCTCTCCAAACGAGCATCATGACTTTGTGCCATTCTCCTGCCTTTTCCTCATAACTGCGTTTTTTTTACTGTTCAAGTAATCATACAAGGCCCTCTCCAACCCTTGATTGAAGCTCCAACAAGCTTCCAGGCAGTGCATTTCAAAATTGAACTACGTTTTTGTGAAAAGTTTTTTCTCACATCACATTTGTTTCTTTTGCAAATCATTTTAAATGTGTGCCCTCTGGTTCTTGATACATTTTATGAAAGGAAACTGTTTCTCCCTATCTTCTCCGTCCAGCCCCCTCACAATATGGAACACCTCGATCAGATCTCCTCTTAGCCTTCTTTTTTCCAATGAGAACAACCCTAACCTCTCCAATTCATCATCATAACTGAAGTTTCTCATCCTGGAACTTTTCTTGTAAATCTCTTCATAGAAATCATAGAAATCATGCAGAAGGAGGCCATTCGGCCCATCGAGTCTGCACCGACCACAATCCCACCCAGGCCCTACCCCCACATATTTTACCCGCTAATCCCTCTAACCTACACATCTCAGGATTCTAAGGGGCAATTGTTAACCTGGCCAATCAACCTAACCCGCACATCTTTGGACTTCTGCACTCTCTCCAACATGTTCACTTCCTTCCTATAGTGTGGTGCCATAACTATACACAATATTTCAGCTGAGATCTAACTAATGTCTTGTGCAAGTGCAGCATAATCTCAGCACTTGCACTCTATGTCCCTATTAATAAAGATGATGTGGAAATGTCAGTGTTGGACTGGGGTAAACACAGTAAGGAGTCTAACAACACCAGGTTAAAGTCCAACAGGTTTATTTGGTAGCAAATGCCACTAGCTTTCGGAGCGCTGCTCCTTCATCAGGTGAGCGGGAGTTCTGTTGAACTGTTCTGTTGAAGTTCTGTTGAGTTCTGTTGAACTCCCACTCACCTGATGAAGGAGCAGCGCTCCGAAAGCTAATGGTGTTTGCTACCAAATAAACCTGTTGGACTTTAACCTGGTGTTGTTAGACTCCTTACCCTATTAATAAAGCCTAGAATGCCTTTTTTTGCTATTAACTGCTGTCTCCTCTTTTCCTGCTATCTTCTGTGATCTAAGTAAATATATGCCCAGGTTCCTCAGCTCCTGCACCCCTCTTAAGAATGTTATCCCTTATTTTATACTGTCTCTGCAAAAATACATCACCTCACAATTCTCCACATTGACCTTCATCTGCCACCTGCCTGCCTATTTGACTTTTTTTATATCCTTTTGATGATCAACACTGTTCTTATAATTTACAATACTTCCAAGTTTTGTGTCATATGCTTCCTACACACAAAGATCTAGATCATTAACACATATCAAGATACTCAAGGGCCCCAATAACAAACCCTCAGCACACCAGTCCAAACCTTAAAGCAGATCAAAAAATATGCATTGACCGTTACTCTCTGCTTCTTGCTATTTAGCCAAATTCAGCTACTGCTCCCTTTATTCCATAATGTGGAGATGCCAGCGTTGGACTCGGGTAGGCACAGTAAAAAGTCTCACATACACCAGGTTAAAGTCCAACAGGATTATTTGGTAGCACAAGCTTTCGAAGCACTGCCCCTTCATCAGGTGAGTGGAGAGTTGTGTTCACAAACAGAGCATATATAGGCACAGACTCAATTTACAAGATAATGGTTGCAATGCGAGTCTTAACAGGTCATCAGGTCTTTGCAGGTGCAGACAATGCTAGTGGAGAGAGGGTTGAGCACAGGTTAAACTTGGTAGGAATAACAGATGTGTTGAGTATAGGGCTAACGGGAGGACTTTGAATAGTGTGGAGGAGCAGAGGGATCTAGGTGTATGTGTGCATAGATCCCTGAAAGTTGGGAATCAAGTAGATAAGGTTGTTAAGAAGGCATATGGTGTCTTGGCGTTTATTGGTAGGGGGATTGAATTTAGGAGTCGTAGCGTTATGTTGCAACTGTACACAACTCTGGTGCGGCCGCACTTGGAGTACTGTGTGCAGTTCTGGTCCCCACATTACAGGAAGGATGTGGAAGCTTTGGAGAGGGTGCAGAGGAGGTTTACCAGGATGTTGCCTGGTATGGAGGGGAGATCCTATGAGGAGAGGCTGAGGGATTTGGGATTGTTTTCGCTGGAAAGGCGGCGGCTAAGAGGGGATCTTATTGAAACATATAAGATGATTAGAGGTTTAGATAGGGTGGATAGTGATAGCCTTTTTCCTCTGATGGAGAAATCCAGCACGAGGGGGCATGGCTTTAAATTGAGGGGGGGTAGTTATAGAACCGATGTCAGGGGTAGGTTCTTTACCCAGAGGGTGGTGAGGGATTGGAATGCCCTGCCAGCATCAGTAGTAAATGCGCCTAGTTTGGGGGCGTTTAAGAGATCCGTAGATAGGTTCATGGACGAAAAGAAATTGGTTTAGGTTGGAGGGTCACAGTTTTTTTTTTTAACTGGTCGGTGCAACATCGTGGGCCGAAGGGCCTGTTCTGCGCTGTAATGTTCTATGTTCTATGTTCTATGTTCTAAAGAGGTGTAAATTGTCTCAAGCCAGGACAGTTAGTGAGATTTTTGCAAGCCCAGGAAAGTCTTGGGGGTTATAGATACTGTGACATGAACCCAAGATCTCGTTTGAGGCCGTCCTCATGTGTGCGGAACTTGGCTATCAGTTTTTGCTCGGCAATTCTGCGTTGTCGTGTGTCGTGAAGGCCCCTTGGAGAACGCTTACACGAAGATCAGAGGCTGAATGCCCTTGACTGCTGAAGTGTTCCCCGACAGGAAAGGAACATTCCTGCCTGGTGATTGTCGAGTGGTGTCCATTCATCCATTGTCGTAGCATCTGCAAGGTCTCGCCGATGTACCATGCCTCAGGACATCCTTTCCTGCAGCATAGCAGGTAGACAACATTGGCCGAGTCGCAAGCGTATGTACCGTGTACCTGGTGGATGGTGTTCTCATGTGAGATGATAGCATCCGTGTCGATGATCCGGCACGTCTTGCAGAAATTGCTGTGGCAGGGTTGTGTGGTATCGTGGTCACTGTTCTCGTGAAGGCTGGGTAGTTTGCTGTGGACAATGGTCTGTTTGAGGTTGCGCGGTTGTTTGAAGGCAAGAATTGGGGGTGTGGGGATGGCCTTGGCGAGATGATTATCTTCATCAATGACATGTTGAAGACTCCGGAGAAGATGTTGTAGCTTCTCCGCTCCGGGGAAGTACTGGACGACGAAGGGTACTCTGTCCGCCGGGTCCCGTGTTTGTCTTCTGAGGAGGTCGGTGTGGTTTTTCGCTGTGGCACGTCGGAACTGTCGATCGATGAGTCGCGTGCAATATCCTGTTCTTATGAGGGCATCTTTCAGCGTCTGTAGGTGTCTGTTGCGATCCTCCTCACCTGAGCAGAATCTGTGTATACGGAGGGCTTGTCCATAGGGGATGGCTTCTTTAACGTGTTTAGGATGGAAGCTGGAGAAGTGGAGCATCGTGTGATTATCTGTGGGCTTGCAGTACAGTAGAGTGCTGAGGTGACCATCCTTGGTGGAGATGCGTGTGTCCAAGAATGCAACCGATTCCGGAGAGTAGTCCATGGTGAGTCTGATGGTGGGATGGAACTTGTTGATGTCATCATACAGTTGTTTCAGTGACTGTTCGCGGTGAGTCCAAAGGAAGAAAATGTCATCGATGTATCTAGTGTATGGCGTCGGTTGAAGGTCCTGTGTGGTGAAGACGTCTTGTGTGACTCGGCCAATGTTGTCTATCTGATACGCTGCAGGGAAGGATGTCCTGAGGCATGGTACATTGGCAAGACCATGCAGACACTATGGCAACGGATGAATGGGGAATTAGAAGAGCAAAAAGAGGTCACGAAATGTCCTTGGCAGACAGGATTAAGGAGAATCCCAAGGCATTTTATTCATACGTTAGGAACAAAAGGGTTGTCAGGGAAAAAATCGGACCTCTCAGGGACAAAAGCAGGGAATTATGCTTGGAGCCCAAAGAAGTAGGGGAGATCCTAAATGAATACTTTGCGTCGGTATTCACAAAGGAGAGGGATGTGTTGACTGGGAGTGTCTCGGAGGGGAGTGTTGAACCGTTGGAGAAAATCTCCATTACAAGGGAGGAAGTGTTAGGTTTGTTAGAGAATATAAAGACTGACAAATTCCCAGGGCCTGATGGAATCTATCCAAGGCTGCTCAGGGAGACGAGAGATGAAATCGCTGGGCCTCTGACGCAAATCTTTGTCTCGTCACTGGACGCAGGTGAGGTCCCAGAGGATTGGAGGACAGCTAATGTGGTCCCGTTATTTAAGAAGGGTAGGAAGGATAACCCGGGTAATTATAGGCCGGTGAGCTTGACGTCCGTAGTGGGGAAGTTGTTGGAGAAGATTCTTAGGGATAGGATGTATGCGCATTTAGAAAGGAATAAACTCATTAATGATAGTCAGCATGGTTTTGTGAGAGGGAGGTCATGCCTCACTAACCTGGTGGAGTTTTTTGAAGAAGTGACTAGAATGGTTGACGAGGGAAGGGCCGTGGATGTCGTCTATATGGACTTTAGTAAAGCATTTGACAAAGTCCCTCATGGTAGGCTGGTGAAAAAGGGATAAAGGCGGAGGTGGCTAGATGGGTGGAAAACTGGCTTGGTCACAGAAAGAAGTCTCACAACACCAGGTTAAAGTCCAACAGGTTTATTTGGTAACAAATACCATAAGCTTTCGGAGCACAGCTCCTTCGTCAGATGGGGTGGATATCTGTTCTCCAACAGTGCACAGACACAGCTGGGGTGGATATCTGTTCTCCAACAGTGCACAGACACTGTGTCTGTGCACTGTTGGAGAACAGATATCCACCCCATCTGACGAAGGAGCTGTGCTCCGAAAGCTTATGGTATTTGCTACCAAATAAACCTGTTGGACTTTAACGTGGTGTTGTGAGACTTCTTACTGTGCTTACCCCAGTCCAACGCCGGCATCTCCACATCTTGGTCACAGAAGACAGAGGGTGGTAGTGGAAGGGTCTTTTTCCAGCTGGAGGCCTGTGACTAGTGGTGTTCTGCAGGGCTCTGTATTGGGACCTCTGCTGTTTGTGATTTATATAAACGATCTGGAAGAAGGTGTAACTGGGGTGATCAGTAAGTTTGCGGACGACACAAAATTGGCAGGACTTGCAGATAGTGAGGAGCATTGTCAGAAGCTACAGAAGGATATAGATAGGCTGGAAATTTGGGCAAAGAAATGGCAGATGGAGTTCAATCCTGATGAATGCGAAGTGATGCATTTTGGTAGAAATAATGCAGGGAGGAGCTATATGATAAATGGCAGAACCATAAAGGGTGTAGATACGCAGAGGGACCTGGGTTTGCAAGTCCACAGATCCTTGAAGGTGATGTCACAGGTGGAGAAGGTGGTGAAGAAGGTATATGGCATGCTTGCCTTTATAGGGCGGGGCATAGAGTATAAAAGTTGGGGTCTGATGTTGCAGATGTATAGAACGTTGGTTCGGCCGCATTTGGAATACTGCATCCAGTTCTGGTTGCCACACTACCAGAAGGACGTGGAGGCTTTGGAGAGAGTACAGAGGAGGTTTACCAGGATGTTGCCTGGTATGGAGGGGCTTAGTTATGAGGAGAGATTGGGTAAACTGGGGTTGTTCTCCCTGGAAAGACGGAGGATGAGGAGAGACTTAATAGAGGTGTATAAAATTATGAAAGGCATAGATAGGGTGAACGGTGGGAAGCTTTTCCCCAGGTCGGTAGTGACGTTCATGAGGGGTCATAGGTTCAAGGTGAAGGGGGGGAGGTTTAACACAGATATCAGAAGGACATATTTTACACAGAGGGTGGTGGGGGCCTGGAATGCGCTGCCAGGCAAGGTGGTGCAGGCGAACACACTGGGAACGTTTAAGACTTATCTAGATAGCCACATGAACGGAGTGGGAATGGAGGGATACAAAAGAATGGTCTAGTTTGAACCGGGGAGCGGCCGAAGGGCCTGTTCCTGTGCTGTATTGTTCTTTGTTCCACCAATCCTGATGCAGAGTGGCAGTCGGACCTCCCCCCCCACCCCCACTGATCTCTCCCTATCAGGCCCCGTCCCCATTAGGCCCCACCTCTTTGCACTGTCCTATGCCCGGTGGGCAGGTGCCAAGGTGCCCCTAAGCATTGGCACTTTGCTCCTTGGGCACTGCCAGGGGGCCTAGTCACCGCCCGATCCTTTGGGGGGCCTTGATTGCCCCCTACTTCACTCCAGCGGGGTCTGGCCGCCAGCGCCTCGTCAGTGGGGAGCTATAGTAAATCCCGCTGGAATAAAATACTCCTTGTGGTGGGGGAGAGGCTACCGGGCTCAGATACTTCAGTCCCAAGCCCACTATTTATATTTAAATCAGAATAAAATCAGTGTCTGAATATATAATACAGCTCTGCATAGATTTCTGATGTGGAGCTGACGGCACCGGAAATCCGGCACTGGGACACACACTCAGGCCCAGACACCCAGCACAGATTCCGTGAATCAGCTGGCACTAGAGTCTCCTGGCCTGCTGCACTAAAAAAACAGCGTTTTTTCATTTTTATGTGATCATTTTTATTTACAAAAACCAATATATTTTTGGTAACCCTTCATTATTCTTCAAAGTCTGTACAACATCCGTAAGGCAGAAGACCAGAGTGATTAGTTTCTCCCCAATCGAGAGGTCAAGTGGGGTACAACAACTCAAGAAATTGAATGTCATTTGGGACAAAACATCCCACTTGACTGGAATGCTGGGCACCGACTTAAGCGTTCACTTCCCGTACTATCTGTGGCCATACCATCTGCATGATGCTCAACAGCAAACTTTCCATGCTTTTGCAACAGCATCTCTGAAACGTGCAAAAATCAGTTTGAAAGACAGGTAACAAATTGGAAGGTATAAATATCGCACGCCATTCTAAATTGCGATTATGTCGTGACTGGTGTCAAACTCATGAAACACTATCTGTCTGCACTGTACTGTACCAACAACACATGAACTTCAATGGATCAGGAAGGAAGCTCATCAACTGATGGGAAATTGGGAATGGATAACAGATGTTGCAAGCAATGTACATATCCTGATAATTAATGTTAAAACAAAAATGTTTTAAAAATTATCAATTTTTAACAAATTATATTTTGTAACTAAACATTTGTTTATTAAAGTGGAGAACAAAACAAAATAAAAATAAATGTTACAGGGTGAGTACATGAATCAAAATTATCCTCTTCATATTTTGTATTTACAGTCTAAAAAAATTGCTTCTCAGCGACACTAACAGAAACGGAAACTAAGATTCTTGGAATTATTAATTTCGAATTAATATCTTAATTTTGATCCTGTAATAAATCCAGGAGTCAGATATAAAGGATCAGTGCTTTATTGCTCAAAATAAAGCAAAGCAAAACCACAAGCCTGTGGAGAACACAAACAGGTCTCAATCGGGACAATGCAACAATGGACCCACTCAGGGGTCTGCTTTATTTCAGGCTCGGTATACAAGCTCTACCTGTTGAGTTAATTACCCAGGGAGCTTGTATTCAATAAGTCTTATGGGGAGGTCAATCAATCATTTCTCAAGCAAGTCCTGGGGGTTATCACAGATCCAAAATACCTATTGTTAATCTCCTTTACAACAATATGGAGCAGCCATTGAGCCATATTTGTAGCTGAAGGAAAGCATGAAGAGAGAGGGAGTTTCGAGAAACCTGCTCCACCACTACCCTTCACACACAGAAACAGAGGCCCCACCCATACAAGCCTAACCCGCATGTCCTACCCACAATGTAGTAGTAGAGGCGGGTACAATTTTGTCTTTTAAAAAGCATTTAGACAGTTACATGGATAAGATTGGTATAGATGGATATGGGCCAAATGCGGGCAATTGGGACTAGCTTAATGGTAAAAACTGGGCGGCATGGACAAATTGGACCGAAGGGCCTGTTTCCATGCTGTAAACCTCTATGACTCCATGACTATATGTTCTCAGCGAGAGCCTGGGAAGCTGCATTTGACAGGAATAATGTTCGTGTTTTATCCATGATCTCATTGCATGGATGTTAGTGATGGAGAGTTGGTGTAAAGATATGCTTTCACCGACTTCATTGGTGAACACAAAATGTATTTATTGATCAGAATTCGACAGCAACCTCATGGCTGTAGCTAGCTCCTGAATTGTTTCTGCCTATGAGTCTCTCACACTTTGTGAGTGACTCCACACTCCACATGACAAAGAGTTGCATGAATCCGATTGGTCACAAAGGCCATGTGACCCTCATTCTGCTGTGTTGCCCTGAAAGGGACAATCACCACAGTTGGGCAATTGATTTTCGGGATTGAGATAGACTAGACTGAGACTCCTATTATGCAACCCAATAAGGAATTATTAGGTTACATAAGGATCAAAATATGAGAGGCATGGACAGAGTGGATAGTCAGAAGCTTTTTCCCAGGATGGAAGAGTCAATTACTAGGGGGCACAGGTTTAAGGTGCGAGGGGCAAGGTTTAAAGGAGATGTACGAAGCAGATTTTTTACACAGAGAGTAGTGGGTGCCCGGAACTCGTTGCCAGCGGAGGTAGTGGAAGCGGATATGGTAGTGACATTTAAGGGGCATCTTGACAAATACATGAATAGGATGGGAATAGAGGGATATGGTCCGCAGAAAGGTAGGGGGTTTTAGTTAAGTCAGGCAGCATGGTCGGTGCAGGCTTGGAGGCCAGAAGGGCCTGTTCCTGTGCTGTAATTTTCTTTGTTCTTTGTTCTTTGAATTGAGAAGAAATGTTCCTATCTCGAGTGTGGTGAGATTGTGTAATTCATTCTAATGGCACAGTGGTAGCGTCCCTACCTCTGGACCCGAGGCTCCCGGTTTGAGTCTATTGCCAGAAATTGTGAGCCATGGTAGGTGTATTCAACATAGTTCAGCAGCCTGATAATTAGCTCTGGAATCCTTCCAGCACTCCCCCCCATTATTTCCCAAAGGGGGAAACAGTGTATGTGAAGACATGCTTAAAAAAAAACTCTCACTGAGGCTAGTTGATGTGAATAGCATTAAATAATCGCTTTAAGTGAACAATTAATAAGTTATTTATTTAACCAATCAGGATTTTTAACTAAAGTAATATATCGATTCAAGTAAGATACTACTGGAATGCTGTTCAAATAAATAGAGCCCAATCATTACCAAAAAAAATAATAACAGACTAATAATAATAATAATTTGATGAAATTTATCCCACCCTGTAAATGTCCAACCATTAGATTTGTTTATAGCACAGCCAAAGCATGAACAAAACGACAAATATTGCCACGGGTATTATTCTCGTTCACATCCAATGACGTTACCTTCATGCTAAGCATGCTAGCATTAGCTGGGGCCTCGCTTTCAAAGACAACAAGCCCATGTTCATCTGTGTTTCTAACCTGTCCACCCTCAATGGTCACCGGTACATTGACGGCAGGAGTTCCATCTGGATATGTTACAGTCGCCTGTTGATACAATGATCCAAAAGCATTCATGAGAACCTCCAGGTAAAATAATTCGAGAACATCTTGAACAAAGAACAAAGAACAGTACAGCACAGGAAACAGGCCCTTCGGCCCTCCAAGCCTGTGCCGCTCCTTGGTCCAACTAGACCAATCGTTTGTATTCGTCCATTCCCAGGCTGCTCATGTGACTATCCAGGTAAGTCTTAAACGATGTCAGCGTGCCTGCCTCCACCACCCTACTTGGCAGCGCATTCCAGGCCCCCATCACCCTCTGTGTAAAAAACGTCCCTCTGATATCTGAGTTATACTTCGCCCCTCTCAGCTTGAGCCCGTGACCCCTCGTGATCGTCACCTCCGACCTGGGAAAAAGCTTCCCACTGTTCACCCTATCTATACCCTTCATAATCTTGTACACCTCTATTAGATCTCCCCTCATTCTCCGTCTTTCCAAGGAGAACAACCCCAGTCTACCCAATCTCTCCTCATAGCTAAGACCCTCCATACCAGGCAACATCCTGGTAAACCTTCTCTGCACTCTCTCTAACGCCTCCACGTCCTTCTGGTAGTGCGGCGACCAGAACTGGACGCAGTACTCCAAATGTGGCCTAACCAGCGTTCTATACAGCTGCATCATCAGACTCCAGCTTTTATACTCTATACCCCGTCCTATAAAGGCAAGCATACCATATGCCTTCTTCACCACCTTCTCCACCTGTGTTAAGAACATAAGAACATAAGAAATAGGAGCAGGAGTAGGCCATCTAGCCCCTCGAGCCTGCCCCGCCATTCAATAAGATCATGGCTGATCTGACGTGTTGCCACCTTCAAGGATTTGTGGACTTGCACACCGAGGTCCCTCTGTGTTTCTATACTCCTGATGACTCTGCCATTTATTGTATAACTCCTCCCTACATTATTTCTTCCAAAATGCATCACTTCACATTTATCCGGATTAAACTCCATCTGCCACCTCTCCACCCAATTTTCCAGCCTATCTATATCCTGCTGTATTGCCCGACAATGCTCTTCGCTCTGCGCAAGTCCAGCCATCTTCGTGTCATCCGCAAACTTGCTGATTACACCAGTTACACCTTCTTCCAAATAATTTATATCTATCACAAATAGCAGAGGCCCCAGTACAGAGCCCTGCGGAACACCACTGGTCACAGACCTCCAGCCGGAAAAAGACCCTTCGACCACTACCCTCTGTCTCCTATGGCCAAGCCAGTTCTCCACCCATCTAGCCACTTCTCCTTGTATCCCATGAGCCTTAACCTTCTTAACCAACCTGCCATGTGGGACTTTGTCAAATGCCTTACTGAAATCCATATAGACAACATCCACGGCCCTTCCTTCATCAACCGTGTTTGTCACTTCCTCAAAAAACTCCACCAAATTTGTAAGGCACGACCTCCCTCTTACAAAACCATGCTGTCTGTCACTAATGAGATTGTTCCGTTCTAAATGCACATACATCCTGTCTCTAAGAATCCTCTCCAACAACTTCCCTACCACGGACGTCAAGCTCACCGGCCTATAATTGCCTGGGTTATCCCTGCTACCCTTCTTAAACAACGGGACCACATTCGCTATCCTCCAATCCTCAGGGACCTCACCCGTGTCCAAAGAACCGACAAAGATTTCCGTTTGAGGCCCAACAATTTCATCTCTCGTCTCCCTGAGCAGTCGAGGATAGGTGCCATCAGGCCCTGGGGCTTTGTCAGTTTTAATGTTCCCTAAAAAACCTAACACTTCCTCTTTTGTAATGGAGATTTTCTCTATCGGGTCAAATTTGAACATGAATCCTCTAACTGGATTATTTGAACAAAGCTATTGGGACGAGTTTCTTTTTATTCTGGCTCATGATACACTTTGCTGGTTTTATTGTTTACAAAAAAACTTTGATTCACATAATGAACAAGTTACTAGCACAACTGCCTTTCAAATGTATGAGAATGTTCTTGAAGTTCTGCAATGGAATGTCACGATCATATGTTCATAAAATCCTTACAGCACAGAATAAGGCCATTTGTTCCTTTACAAATGCAAACGTATTCTGTCCATGTCCAATATTTGGAAAATGTTGAACATATAGCGTAGATCTATTACAGCAGAATAAAGGAACTATGTACACCTTGTCTCTCTAGACCCAAAAGAACAACCCATTCAGTCAAAACCCTGGGATTCCAGGACTTTTGCTGCAGATGCAGACACCTTCAATATGAGTTGAGCATTTCTACCTCCACTAATCTTTCAGTAAGTGAGTTCCAGGAAGTAACCACACTCTGGGTGAAAATGGAAGAAATCCTCAGCTGTCATCTAGACCTTCTACCAATTGCTTTCAATTGATTCTCCCCAGTTAATGACCTCACAATAACGATATATGTACTTTCCATCTGCTGTATTAATGTTCCCCATTATGATATACACCTCAACCAAATCTCCTCTTAACCTCTTCTTCAAGAAAACAAAATCAACCCCAGGCTGCCTAGTATTTCCTCCTCACAGCAATTTTCCACTCCTCACAACATCCTCGCAAATTTACTCTGTACCCTCTCTGGTGCATCATTCTTTTGTAATAACTCAGGTTGTGGCTATCTGAAGTTTTATATAGGGCCAGTCCAACCTTCATGCTTTAATACTCTATTGCTCGACTAATAAAATAATCTATTCCATTTAGTACCCTAACCACATGATCAACCTGCACTGCTACTGTCATGAATCTGTGGGATATCCATGGTTCACAAAGATACAATGCAGTTCACAATGCAGTTGCACTCACTTTATCTGCACCGCTCAGTTTCCTCTAATTTATTGGGTTTTACTTTACCTTATCTGACCTCCTCAAGTGCACTAACTCAGATTTTCCTGGGTGGGTTGAATTCAATTTGCCACTTTTCTCCCTACCGGAGCAATGCAACAATATCTTCCTGCAGCCTATTGGAATCTTATTTCCAATAAGAAATAAGATTACAATAGGGGAATCTTATGCAATGGAAATCAACAGTGAGAATACGTTGATATTTCTGATATGCAGGTTAATTGTTTCGATAAAAATTGGTTTTGGGTCCTTCGGCAACGGCAAGATGATAATCAGCTGAGGCAGCAGCAGAAAACGGGCAATATCTGAGGCTATCTCCCTCAGACCCAACTTCAACAAAATAATGTCATATTCTATAATGAAAACCATTGATAAATTTGCTTACTGATGCGCGATTAAATCACTCGGAGGCTAGATTGTACCCGGGAAATAAAGGCTTTTATTACTGACAAGAATGGAGCACACTATATACAATACAATCCCAAACTAAAGGGTCACCAGGCAGTGCAGTAACCTTTATACTTCCCCTGGTAGGCGGAGCCAACTGGAGTGTACCACAGAACAATATCAACAGGTAGAACAGCCCAACCCTAACACCAACAGTAACTACAGTAACATATCTACAAACACCCATAGTGCTGACCATCCATGGCTCAGCACTCATAGTGGTAACGAACTATGGTTCACCACACTTACCATTGATAAATTTTACTTACCACTGTAGCGAAGGAAGACATTGGCGTGAAGAAGCGGCTTGTTTTAGATAAATCAATCACATATGGTGAGGAAACAAATTTAATGCTGCTGAGTTCGAGCTCTTCCATTTCACCACCTGTGAACAGTTGGAGACATTTCATAGAATCAGCATAGAAACCCTACAGTACAGAAAGGCCATTCGGCCCATCGAGACTGCACCGACCACAATCCCACCCAGGCCCTACCCCCATATCCCTACATATTTTACCCGCTAATCCCTCTAATCTACGCATCCCAGGACACAAAGGGGCAATTTTAGCATGGCCAATCAACCGAACCCGCACATCTTTGGACTGTGGGAGGAAACCGGAGCACCCAGAGGAAACCCACACAGACACGAGGAGAATGTGCAAACTCCACACAGACAGTGACCCAAGCTGGGAATTGAACCCAGGTCCCTGGAGCTGTGAAGCAGCAGTGCTAACCACTGTGCTACCGTGCCGCCCCATTTCAGCCCAGCAATTTTCTTGCTCTTGGTCTACAGTCAACAGAATTTTCCAAACCTGCTACCTGTGCCATCTCGAGGTGCCCGATCAGCATGGGAAAAGCAAAACCGCCATAAAATTATTGATAATAAAATCATTGAATTCCTACAGTGCAGAAGGGGGCCATTCAGCCCATTGGGTCTTCAAAGAACAAAGAACAAAGAAGAACAAAGAACAATACAGCACAGGAACAGGCCCTTCGGCCCTCCAAGCCCGTGCCGCTCCCTGGTCCAAACTAGACCATTCTTTTGTATCCCTCCATTCCCACTCCATTCATATGGCGATCCAGATAAGTCTTAAACATTCCCAGGATGTCCGCCTCCACCACCTTGCCTGGCAGCGCATTCCAGGCCCCCACCACCCTCTGTGTAAAGTACGTCCTTCTGATATCTGTGTTGAACCTCCCCGCCTTCACCTTGAACCTATGACCCCTCGTGAACATCACCACCAACCTGGGGAAAAGCTTCCCACCGTTCACCCTATCTATGCCTTTCATAATTTTATACACCTCCATCAAGTCTCCCCTCATCCTCCGTCTTTCCAGGGAGAACAGCCCCAGTTTATCCAATCTCTCCTCATAACTAAGCCCCTCCATACCAGGCAACATCCTGGTAAACCTCCTCTGTACTCTCCAAAGCCTCCACGTCCTTCTGGTAGTGTGGCGACCAGAACTGGGCGCAGTATTCCAAATGCGGCCGAACCAACGTTCTATACAACTGCAACATCAGACCCCAACTTTTATACTCTATGCCCCGTCCTATAAAGGCAAGCATGCCATATGCCTTCTTCACCACCTTCTCCACCTGTGACGTCACCTTCAAGGATCTGTGGACTTGCACACCCAGATCCCTCTGCGTATCTACACCCTTTATGGTTCTGCCATTTATCGTATAGCTCCTCCCTACATTATTTCTACCAAAATGCATCACTTCACATTTATTAGGATTGAACTCCATCTGCCATTTCTTTGCCCAAATTTCCAGCCTATCTATATCCTTCTGTAGCTTCTGACAATGCTCCTCACTATCTGCAAGTCCTGCCAATTTTGTGTCGTCCGCAAACTTACTGATCACCCCAATTACACCTTCTTCCAGATCATTTATATAAATCACAAACAGCAGAGGTCCCAATACAGAGCCCTACGGAACATCACTAGTCACAGGCCTGCAGCCGGAAAAAGACCCTTCCACTACCACCCTCTGTCTTCTGTGACCAAGCCAGTTCTCCACCCATCTAGCCACCTCCCCCTTTATCCCATGAGATCCAACCTTTTTCACCAGCCTACCATGAGGGACTTTGTCAAACGCTTTACTAAAGTCCACATAGATGACATCCACAGCCCTTCCCTCGTCAACCATTCTAGTCACTTCTTCAAAAAACTCCACCAGGTTAGTGAGGCATGACCTCCCTCTCACAAAACCATGCTGACTATCTCGTCTCGAGACAAAGATTTGCGTCAGAGGCCCAGCGATTTCATCTCTTGTCTCCCTGAGCAGCCTTGGATAAATTCCATCAGGCCCTGGGGATTTGTCAGTCTTTATATTCTCTAACAAACCTAACACTTCCTCCCTTGTAATGGAGATTTTCTCCAACGGTTCAATACTCCCCTCCGAGACACTCCCAGTCAACACATCCCTCTCCTTTGTGAATACCGACGCAAAGTATTCATTTAGGATCTCCCCTACTTCTTTGGGCTCCAAGCACAATTCCCCACTTTTGTCCCTGAGAGGTCCGATTTTTTTCCCTGACATCCCTTTTGTTCCTAACATATGAATAAAATGCCTTGGGATTCTCCTTAATCCTGCCTGCCAAGGACATTTCGTGACCCCTTTTTGCCCTTCTAATTCCCCCTTTGAGTTCTTTCCTACTTTCTTTGTACTCCTCCAGAGCTCCCTCCGTTTTTAGCTGCCTGGACCTAACATACGCCTCTCTTTTCTTTTTGACCAGTCCCTCAATTTCCCTGGTTATCCACGGTTCTCGAATCCTACCCTTCCTATCCTTCTTTTTTACAGGCACATGCCTGTCCTGCAGCCCTAACAACCGTTCCTTAAAAGACTCCCACATGCCAGATGTGGATTTACCCTCAAACAGCCTCTCCCAATCAAGAGCTGCCAATTTCTGCCTAATCCCACTAAAGTTAGCCTTCCCCCAATCCAACACCTTACCCTTGGGACACCACTCATCCTTTTCCATCACTATCCTAAAGCTAACAGAATTGTGGTCACTATTTGCCACATGTTCCCCTACCAAAACTTTGAAGACCTGACCGGGCTCATTCCCCAGTACTAGGTCCAGTATAGCCCCCTCTCTAGTCGGGCTATTTACATATTGTTCCAAAGAACCCTCCTGTATGCATTTTACAAATTCCTCCCCATTCAGAGTCCCAGCTCTCAGCGATTTCCAGTCTATACCAGGGAAATTGAAGTCTCCCACTACAACAACCTATTTTTCCTGCACCTATCCAGTATCTCCTGACATATCCGTTCTTCCACTTCCCTTGGGCTGTTGGGGGGCCTGTAGTATACCCCCAACATAGTGACTGCGCCTTTCCTGTTTCTAAGCTCCACCCAGAGTGACTCGTTACACGGCCCCTCTGAATTGTCCTCCCTCTGCACCGCTGTATATGCTCTCCAACTAATACTGCTACTCCCCCACCTCTTTTGGCCCCTCCTCTGTCTCGCCTAAAACACTTGTACCCCGGAATATTCAGCTGCCAGTCCTGTCCCTCTTTCAACCAAGTCTCTGTCACCGCAACCACATCCAAATTCCTCGTGAGCATTAAGGCCCTAAGTTCATCTGTCTTACCTGCCACGCTCCTTGCATTGAAGTATAAGCACTCCAGACCTCCAGGCCCAGTGAGGTCATCCTCCCCCAGAGTGCTCTTCTTCTTTGCCAGCCTTGTCCCAGCCCCAAGCTCGTCCCAGCCTCTACACTTGTAGACCTAATATTTTAGACCGTCAACAATTCCACCCGGCCCTATCATTGTAATCCCAGTTATTTATCCTGCTAGTCCCCCTGACACTAATGGGCAATTCAGCATGGTCAATCAACTTAATTTGCATTATCTACAAATTTCCCTCCAAATTACACAGGACGGTCCCTGCCTTGGAACTACATCATGATTCATCCACTGTCACTGAGTCAAATTCCTGGAAATCCCTGCCTAATACAATACATGAACAGCCGTGCTTCAAGAACATAACTGACGATCTGTTTCTCAAGACATAACAGGCTACAAGATAAAGGCATGTAAAATCACCAGCACCAATGCAACCCTCTCTGATGAGCTCAATGCATTATAGCCCATTTTGAGCAAGAGGTCAACGAGAGCATGCCCTCCAGCCCGGAAGCCTCGGATGAACCTGTATCCGAGGTCACCATTGCCGACATCAGAACAGCCTTCTCGAAAGTCAACCCATGGAAAGCGACTGACCCAGATGGGATATCCGGATGAACACTCAGATCCTGCATGGACCAGCTGGTGGGAGTATTTGTAGACATCTTCAACCTCTCTTCACATCTATCTGAAGTCCCTATCTGCTTCAAGAAGACGACCATTATCCTGGTACCAAAGAAAAGCCAGGCAACATAACTTAATGACTATCGTCTGGTGGCCCTGACATCCATCATTATGAAGTGCTTCGAAAGGTCAGTCATGGCACGGATCAATTCTGGCCTCCCAGATTGCCTGGATCCATTACAGTTTGCCTAGCGCCGCAAAAGATCGACAGCAGATGCCATCTCCCTGGCCATACACTCAACCCTGAAATATCTCGATAACAAAGACACTTATGTCAGACTCCCATTTATCAACTACAGCTCAGCCTTCAACACCATTCTTCCTACAAAACTCATCTCCAAACTCCGTGGCCTGGGGCTCGGCTCCTCCCTCAGCAGCTGAATCCTGAACTTCCTAACCGCAGACTGCAATCAGTAAGAATAGGCAGCAACACCTCCTCCACGATTATCCTCAACAAGGCTTTGTCCTCAGCTCCTTACTATACTCTTTATAAACCTATGACTGTGTGGCCAAATTCCCCTCCAACTCGATTTTCAAATTTTCTGATGACACCACCGTGGTGGGTTGGATCTCAAACAATGATGAGGCGGAGTACAGGAAAGATATAGAGAATCTGGTGAACTAGTGCGACGACAATAATCTCTCCCTCAAAACAAAAGAGATAGTTATCTACTTCAGGAAGCATAGTGGAGGACATGCCCCTCTCTACAGTCCAAAGATGTGCGGGTTAGGTTGATTGGCCATGCTAAAATTGCCCTTAGTGTCCTGAGATGTGTAGGTTAGAGGGATTAGTGGGTAAATATGTAGGGATATGGGGCTAGGGCCTGGGTGGGATTGTGGTCGGTGCAGACTCGATGGGCCGAATGGCCTATTTCTGTGCTGTAGGGTTTCTATGATTCTATGACATGAACCTGTCCTGGTCCCTCCATGCCAACGCTATAGTTAAGAAAGCCCACCAAAGCCTCTACTTTCTCAGGAGGCTAAAGAAATTTGGCATGTCCACTATGACTTTCACCAACTTTTACAACTGCACTATTGAAAGCATTCTTTCTGGTTGTATCACAGCTTGGTATGGCTTCTGCTCTGCCCAAGACCATAATAAACTACCATGGATCGTAACCGAAGCCCAACCCATCACTCGGACCAGCCTCCCATCCATTGACACTGTCTTCACTCTCTGCCGCCTCGGAAAAGCAACCAGCATAATCAAGGACCCCATGCACCCTGGACATTCTCTCTTCCACCTTCTTCCATCGGGAAAAATATACAAAAGTCTGAGGTTACATACCAACCGACTCAAGAACAGCTTCTTCCTTGCTGCCATCAGACTTTTGAATGGACTTACCTTGCATTAAGTTGATCTTTCTCTGCACCCTAGCTATGACTGTAACACTACATTCTGCACTCTCTCCTTTCCTTCTCGATGTACAGTATGTTTTGTCTGTACAGCATGCAAGGAACAATACTTTTCACTGTATACCAATACAAGTGACAATAAAAAATCAAATCAAATCAAATCAAATCAAAAAGGGGCAACTAGAGATGGACAATAAATGCTAACTAGGTCAGTAACACTAATATCCCATCAATTAATAAATGTATGTTTCGCTTTTCTCAAGCTGTACAATGGTTACAAAATAAATTGTCAGTTTATTATTGCTGTTCGGAACTCCAGCACAAACCAAAACATCAGTTAAATTTGTGAAAAAAATCGGAGGTTTTTATTTTAAAACAGGAAGTAGGCCCAGCAGCAGCCTGGGAAGCTTTTGGAGGGTTTAAAAGTAGGCCGCACCTTTGAGCGGGCAGCGTCGTTAGCGGGCAGCAGAGTGAGCAGGGGGCAGAGTGAGAGCTGAAGGGCTTTGGCTCAAAACGGGCTTAGGCGAGAGTAGGTTTTTTTTTCTTTTTCAGAAAGTTTATTCCTGTATTTCCACAGAGTAAAAAAAATATGCCAGGCAAGATGTTGGAATGCTCCTCTTGCAGGATGTGGGAGATCAGGGAGACCTCTGGTATCCCTGACGACAGCACCTGCAAAAGATGCATTCAGCTGCAGCTGCTAGCAAAGCGTGTTAGGGAACTGGAGAAGGAGCTTGATGACCTCCATCTAATTCGGGAGAATGAGAAGTATATAGACAATAGCTTTAGGGAGATAGTTACACCTAAGCAGCAGAGCACAGGAAATTGGGTTACTGTAAGGAGAGGAAATGGCAGTGTGAAAGGACAGGCAGAGCAGGGTTCCTCTGTGGCCATACCCCTCCACAACAGGTATACTGAATTGGATACTGTTGTGGGAGATGCTTTACCTGGGACAAGCTGCAACAGCCGGATCCCAGGAATGGTAGGCCTGACATACGATGAACGTCTGAGGATCGTGGGATTATATTCATTGGAGTTTAGGAGGTTGAGGGGAGATCTAATAGAAACTTACAAGATAATGAACGGCTTAGATAGGATGGACGTAGGGAAGTTGTTTCCATTAGCAGGGGAGACTAGGACGCGGGGGCACAGCCTTAGAATAAAAGGGAGTCACTTTAGAACAGAGATGAGGAGAAATTTCTTCAGCCAGAGGGTGGTAGGTCTGTGGAATTCATTGCCACAGAGGGCTGTGGAGGCCGAGACGTTGAGCGTCTTCAAGACAGAAATTGATCAATTCTTGATTTCTCGAGGAATTAAGGGCTATGGGGAGAGAGCGGGTAAATGGAGTTGAAATCAACCATGATTGAATGGTGGAGTGGACTCGATGGGCCGAATGGCCTTACTTCCGCTCCTATGTCTTATGGTCTTAACTCTGATACTGCGTCTGGTTCTACAGCGCAAAAGGGTGGGATGAAGAAGAGGAGAGCAGTAGTGATAGGGGACTCAATGGTCAGAGGTACAGACCGGAGGTTCTGTGGTCGGGACAGAGACTCCCGCATGGTTTGTTGCCTCCCAGGTGCCAAGGTCAGCGATGTCTCTGATCGCGTGCACAGCGTTCTAAAGTGGGAAGGTGATCAGCCAGATGTTGTGGTACACGTCGGTACCAATGACGTGGGAAGGAAGAGTGAGGAGGTCCTAAAGAGTGAGTACAAAGAGCTTGGAAGGAAGTTAAAAAGCAGGACCCCGAGGGTAGTAATCTCAGGATTGCTACCTGAGCCACATGCCAGTGAGGGCAGGAGTAGGATGCTTGGGCGGATAAACACGTGTGGCTGAGGAACTGGTGCAGGGGGCAGGGTTTCCAATTCTTGGATCATTGGGACCTCTTTTGGGGCAGGTGGGACCTGTACAAGAGAGACGGGTTACACCTAAACTACAAGGGGTCCAATATACTTGCAGGAAGATTTGCTAGTGTTATTGGGGAGCGTTTAAACTAGATTTGCAGGGGGGTGGGAACCAGAGTGCCAGAGCAGATAGTGGAGCAGGGGTAAAAAGACAGGTTAGTTCAAGCAAAATCACAAATGGAAGGGTAGAGTGTGGTGGAAATAATTTTTTGAGGTGTGTCTATTTCAATGCCAGGAGTATTGTGGGGAAGGCAGATGAGCTGAAGGCGTGGATAGACACGTGGAAATATGACATTATAGCCATTAGTGAAACTTGGCTACAGGAGGGGCAGGACTGGCAGCTCAATGTTCCAGGGTTCCAATGTTTCAGGCGGGATAGCGGCAGAGGAATAAAAGGTGGGGGGGTGGCATTGTTGGTCAGGGAAAATGTTACAGCAGTACTCAGGCAGGATAGATTAGGGAGCTTGTCTACAGAGGCCCTATGGGTGGAGCTGAGAAACAGGAAAGGTATGACCACATTAATGGGCTTGTATTATAGACCACCCAATAGTCAGCGAGAATTGAAGGAGCAAATCAGCGGAGAGATAGCTGACAACTGCAAGAAACACAAAGTTGTGATAGTAGGGGATTTTAATTTTCCACATATAGATTGGGACTCGCATACTGTTAAAGGTTTAGACGGGGTAGAGTTTGTAAAATGTGTTCAGGAGAATTTTCTACATCAGTATATAGAGGTGCCAACTAGAGAGGATGCGATATTGGATCTCCTATTGGGAAATGAGTTAGGGCAGGTGATGGATGTGAGTGTGAGGGAACACTTTGGATCCAGTGATCATAATGCCATTAGTTTCAACCTGATCGTGGATAAGGATAGATCTGGTCCTCGGGTTGAAGTTCTGAACTGGAAAAAGGTCAAATTTGATGAAATGAGAAGGGATCTGGGAAGTGTGGATTGGCACAGGCTGTTCTCTGGTAAGGATGTAAATGGAAAGTGGGAGGCCTTCAAAGGAGAAATTTTGAGAGTGCAGAGTTTGTATGTTCCTGTCAGGATTAAAGGCAAAGTAAATAGGAATAAGGAACCTTGGTTCTCGAGGGAGATTGTAACACTGATTAAGAGGAAGAGAGAGTTGTATGAAATGTACGGGCAGCAAGGAACACATCAGATGCTCGAGGAGTAAAAAAAGTGCAAGAAGCTACTTAAGAGGGAAATCAGGAGGGCTAAAAGAAGACACGAGGTTGCTTTGGCAGACAGAGTGAAGGAAAATCCAAAGAGCTTCTATAGGTATGTTAGGAGCAAAAGGATAGTGAGGGATAAAATTGGTCCTCTTGAAGACCAGAGTGGTAGACTGTGTATGGAACCAAAAGAGATGGGGGAAATACTAAATGGTTTTTTTGCATCCGTATTTACTGAGGAAACGGGCATGGAGTCTACGGAAATAGGGCAAACTGGTAGGGAGGACATGGAAGCTTTACAGATTAAAGGGGAGGAGGTGCTCGCTGTCTTGAGGCAAATCAGAGTGGATAAATCCCCAGGACCGGACAGGGTATTCCCACGGACCTTGAGGGAAGCTAGTGTTGAACTTGCAGGGGCCCTGGCAGACATATTTAAAATGTCAGTGTTCACGGGGGAGGTGCCGGATGATTGGAGGGTGGCTCATGTTGTTCCATTGTTTAAAAAAGGTTCCAAAAGAAATCCGGGAAATTATAGGCCAGTAAGTTTGACGTCGGTGGTGGGCAAGTTATTGGAAGGTGTGATAAGGGATAGGATCTACAAATATTTGGATAGACAGGGACTTATTAGGGAGAGTCAACATGGCTTTGTGCGTGGGAGGTCATGTTTGACCAATCTATTAGAGTTTTTCGAGGAGGTTACCAGGAAAGTGGATGAAGGGAAGGCGGTGGATGTTGTCTACCTGGATTTCAGCAAGGCCTTTGACAAGGTCCCTCATGGGAGGTTAGTTAGGAAGGTTCAGTCGCTAGGTATACATGGGGAAGTAGTAAATTGGATAAGACACTGGCTCAATGGAAGAAGCCAGAGAGTGGTTGTGGAGGATTGCTTCTCTGAGTGGAGGCCTGTGACTAGTGGTGTGCCGCAGGGATCGGTGTTGGGTCCATTGTTGTTTGTCATCTATATCAATGATCTGGATGATAATGTGGTAAATTGGATCAGCAAGTTTGCTGATGAAACAAAGATTGGAGGTGTAGTGGACAGTGAGGAAGGTTTTCAAAGCTTGCAGAGGGATTTGGACCAACTAGAAAAATGGGCTGAAAAATGGCAAATGGAATTTAACGCAGACAAGTGTGAGATATTGCACTTTGGAGGGACAAACCAAAGAAGAACGTACAGGGTAAATGGTAGGACTCTGAAAAGTGCAGTTGAACAGTGGGATCTGGGAATACAGGTACAGAATTCCCTAAAAGTGACGTCACAGGTGGATAGGGTCGTAAAGAGTGCCTTTGGTACATTGGCCTTTATAAATCGGAGTATCGAGTATAAAAGTTGGAGTGTTATGGTAAGGTTATATAACGCATTGGTGAGGCCGAATTTGGAGTATTGTGTACAGTTTTGGTCACCTAGTTACAGGACGGATGTAAATAAGATTGAAAGAGTGCAGAGAAGGTTCACAAGGATGTTGCTGGGACTTGAGAAGCTGAGTTACAGAGAGAGATTGAATAGGTTGGGACTTTATTCCCTGGAGCGTAGAAGATTGAGGGGAGATTTGATAGAGGTGTATAAGATTTTGATGGGTATAGATAGAGTGAATGCAAGCAGGCTTTTTCCGCTGAGGCTAGGGGAGAAAAAACCCAGAGGGCATGGGTTAAGGGTGAAAGGAGAAAAGTTTAAAGGGAATATTAGGGGGGACTTCTTCACGCAGAGAGTGGTGGGAGTGTGGAATGAGCTGCCGGATAAAGTGGTAAACTCTTAACATTTAAGAAAAACTTGGACGGGTTCATGGATGAGAGGGGTGTGGAGGGATATGGTCCAAGTGCAGGTCAGTGGGACTAGGCATAAAATGGTTCGGCACAGACAAGAAGGGCCAAAAGGCCTGTTTCTGAGCTGTAATTTTCTATGGTTCTATGGTTCTATCACTATAACCAATGAAGTTCTCTAAAGATGTAATCGCTGCTATACTGTCGGAAATATATTTCCAGACTGCAATCCCTCAGATCATGATGCATTCATGTTTGTTCATTCGGCTATGGGATGTGAGTATCATAGGCGATGTCAACATGCTTAATTTCCTTTGAACTTCAGAGGGCAGTAAGGAATCGATATCATAGTTGTGCATCCGAAGCCAGACTTGTTAAGTACAGCAATATTCCCCACTTCCAAAGATGTGTGGGTTAGGTGGATTGGCCATGCTAAATTGGCCTTTTGTGTCACCAGGAGCAGCAAGGGTAAATACGTGGGGTTATGGGACAGGGCCTGGGTGCGATTGTGGTCAGCGCAGACTCAATGGGCCAAATTGCCTCCATCTGCACTGTAGGGATTACAAAGAACAAAGAAAATTACAGCATTCTCCAAGCCTGTACCGACTTTGCTGCCCATGTGAACTAAAATCCCCTACCCTTCCAGGGACCATATCCCTCTATTCCCATCCTATTCATGTATTTGTCCAGACGCCCCTTAAAAGTCACTATCATATCTGCTTCCACTGCCTCCCCCGGCAGCAAGTTCCAAGCATCCACCACCCTCTTTGTAATAAACTTGCCTCATACATCTATGATTCTCTGATTAAAAGGCAATAGTGAACAAAACTGCCTTTATGAAAAACTGGCAAGATTATTTTTATTGTTGCCCAGATGAGCATTTTATTCCAAACTTGTCAATGCTGGGACAAGATTTGAACCTATGCCTCTGTTGCAATAAAACATGTATCTGATTCATTGATATTACCACTATGCCAACAGAACCCTAAATCTGATACACTGCAGCATACATATTAGAAATCTCATACTTCTACTCACTATAATGCTTTGACCATAATTGGTCTCTGTTTAACAAATTTTCTAAAGTTAGGACTCTGACATATAACATTATTTCAGTATTGCCCTGGAGTGTCTAGCTAGAAGAATTTGTTAAGATTCTGGAACCTACTGACCTACAGCCTCATGCAAGAAGAGGCAACAGTGCTGCCAACTGAGCCACAGCCTGCACACTTGGGTAAGGCATTCCACAGCCCATTTCACAGAAACATCAAAAGATGGAAAATAGCAGCAGGAGTAGGCAATTCAGACATTTGAGCCTGCTCCGCCATTCTTAATAATCATGGCAGATCATCTAACTCAATAGCCTGATCCTGCCTTCCCCCCCATATCCTTTGACTCCCTTTTCCCCAAAAGCTGTATCCAACTCCTTCCTGAAAACATTCAAACCTTTGGCCTCAACTGCTTCGTGTGATAGCGAATTCCATGAGCATGCCATTCACTAGATGAAGACATCTCTCGTCAACTGTGTCCTCAATGGTTTATCTCACATCCTTAGATTATGAACCCTGATTCTGGAAACCTGGACTACCGGCAGCATCCTTTCTCGCCCTGTTAGAATTCCAATTGTTTCTTTCAGATCTCCACTCTTTCTAGCGAATATAATCCTAAGCAATGGAATCACTCCTCTTATGTCAGTCCCACCATCCCAGGAATCAATCTGGTAAAGCTTTGCTGCACTCTCCCCATAGAAAGAACATCCATTCTCAGATACGAACCAAAACTGCACACAATTTAATTTTCCAGGTGTGGCTTCACCAGGACTCTGTATAACTGCAGCAAGACATCCCTACTTCTCTCGCTATGAAGGCCAACACATTGTTTGCCTTCTTTATTACCACCTGTGGCACCTGCATGCTTACCTTCAGTGACTGATGTATGAGGATACCCAGGTCTCATTGCACATCCCCCTCTCTGAACATATTGCCATTCAGATGATAATCTTACTTCCTGTTTTGCAACCTAAGTGGATAACCTCACATTTATGCAGGCGGAGAAAAGGCAGATGGAATTTAATCCGGACAAATGCGAGGTGATGCATTTTGGTAGATCTAATTCAGGTGGGAGCTATAAAATAAATGGCAGAACCAACAGGAGCATAGACGCAAAGAGAGATCTGGGACGACAGGTCCACAGATCTTTAAAAGTGGCAGCACAGGTGGAAAAGGTGGTGAAAAAAGCATATGGCATGCTTGCCTTCATTGGCCAGGGCATCGAGTATAAAAGTTGGCAAATTTTGTTACAGTTATATAAAACGTTGGTTAGGCCACATTTGGATGACTGTGTCCAATTCTGGTTGCCATACTACCAGAGGACGTGGTGGCTTTGGACAGAGTACAGAAAAGGTTTGCCAGGATGTTGCCTGGTATGGAGGGTATTAGCTGTGAGGAGAAATTGAATAAACTGGGATTGTTCTCCCTGGAAAGACAGAAGCTGAGGGGCAACCTGGTAGAAGTTTTAAAATTATGAGGAGTATAGATAGGGTGAACAGTTGGAAGCTTTCTCCCAGGTCAAAAATGACAATCACAAGGGGGCACAAGTTCAAGATAACAGGGGAAAGGTTCAGTAGAGATGTGCAGGGCACGTTTTTTACACAGAGGGTGGTAGGGATAGCGAATTCCACAGATTCACAATCCTTTGGGAGAAGTAGTTTCTCCTCAACTCTGTTTTAAATTTGCTAACCCTTATCCTAAGACTATGACCTCTCGTCGTAGAATGCCCCAAAAGAGGAAGCATCTGCTCCACATCTACTTTATCCAAACCTTTTATTATCTTGTATACCTCAATTTGATCTCCCCTCATTCTTCTAAATTCTAGAAAGTATAGGCCTCAATCACTCTTCATATGACAAACCCCTCATCTCTGGAATCAATTTAGTGAACGTCCTCTGATCTGCCTCCAATGCCACTACATCTTTCCTCAAATAAGGAGACCAAAACTGTGCACATGGGAAGAATGTGCAAACTCCACACAGACAGTGACCTAAGCTGGGAATCGAACCCAGGTTCCTGGCGCTGTGAGGCAACAGTACTAACCACTGTGCCACCATTTTGTCCCTATCCATCCCTTTGTCCTCCTTTCTTGAATTCTAAACAGCTACCATTCCTCATCTCTGTTGTGTTTTCAGACCAATTTGTATGCCTCTCTGTTGGATCTAATATTATCTCTAATTTCCCTTGTAAGCCATGATTTGGACACATTTTCTGCTTTTCTTTTGTACCAGAAAGGAATGAAAAATTGTTGCAGTTCACCCATGCACACCTGTTTACCATTGTCTCTCCATCGTCATCCATTTAAGTAACATTTCTGAATCTTTCATAGCCAACGCGTGTCCATATCATTGTAGTTTTGTTTATTTAGATTCAAGACCTTAGTCACAGAATCTTGGAGAAATAAATAGTGATGTCTTGAGGAGTGTACATATTACAAAGAAGGAGGTGCTGAAAATCTGAAAGCATATCAAAGTAGATAAATCCCCGGGACTTATCTAGGGGCCATCTATTGGGCCAAATAACCTTAAAGACTTATCTAGATAGCCATATGAACGAAGTGGGAATGGAGGGATACAAAAGAATGGTCTAGTTTGGACCAGGGAGCTTGGAGGGCTGAAGGGCCTGTTCCTGTGCTGTATTGTTCTTTGTTCTTTGTTTGTTCTTTGACTTGATGAAGTGTATCCCAGGACATTGTGGGAGGCTAGGGAGGAAATTGCAGGTCCCCTAGCAGAGATATTTGAATTATTGATAGTCACAGGTGAGTTGCCTGAAGATTGGAGGGTGGCAAATGTTGTGCCTTTGTTTAAAAAGGGCTGCAGGGAAAAGCCTGGGAACTACAGACCGGTGAGCCTCACATCTGTGGTGGGTAAGTTGTTGGAAGGTATTTTGAGAGACAGGATCTACAGGCGTTTAAAGACGCAAGGACTGATTAGGGACAGTCAGCATGGCTTTGTGAGTGGAAAATCATGTCCCACAAATTTGATTGAGTTTTTTGAAGGGGTAACCAAGAAGGTAGATGAGGGCAGTGCAGCTGATGTTGTCTACATGGACTTTAGCAAGGCCTTTGACAAGGGCTGAAATGGTTGCTACGAGAGGCTATTTCCAAGGGCTGAAATGGTTGCTACGAGAGGACACAGGTTTAAGGTGCTGGGGGGTAGGTACAGGGGGGATGTCAGGGGTAAGTTTTTCACTCAGAGGGTGGTGGGTGAGTGGAATCGGCTGACGTCGGTGGTGGTGGAGGCAAACTCGTTGGGGTCTTTTAAGAGACTTCTGGATGAGTACATGGGATTTAATGGGATTGAGGGCTATAGATAGGCCTAGAGGTGGGGATGTGATCGGCGCAACTTGTGGGCCGAAGGGCCTGTTTGTGCTGTGACTTTCTATGTTCTATGTTCTATGTATCGCATGGTAGGTTGTTGCATAAGGTTAAATCTCACGGGATCCAGGGTGTGGTAGCTAAATGGATACAAAATTGGCTTGATGACAGAATGTGGAGATGCCGGCGTTGGACTGGGGTAAGCACAGTAAGAATGTAAGTTGATGACAGAAGCCAGAGGGTGGTTGTAGAGGGCCTGGAGGCCTGTGACCAGTGGTGTGTCTCAGGGATCAGTGCTGGGGCAACTGTTATTTGTCATTTATATTAATGATTTGGATGAGAATATAGGAGGCATGGTTAGTAAGTTTGCAGATGACACCAAGATTGGTGGCATAGTGGACAGTGAAGAAGGTTATCTCGAATTGCAAAGGGATCTTGATCAATTGGGCCAGTGGGCTGACAAATGACAGATGGAGTGTAATTTAGATAAATGCAAGGTGATGCATTTCGGTCGATTGAACCAGGTCAGAACTTAGTTAATGGTAGGGCTTTGGGGTGAGTTACAGAACAAAGAGATCTAGGGGTACATGTTCATAGCTCCTTGAAAGTGGAGTCACAAAGAACAAGAACAAAGAACAAAGAACAATACAGCACAGGAACTGACCCTTCGGCCCTCCAAGCCTGCGCCGCTCCCTGGTCCAAACTAGACCATTCTTTTGTATCCCTCCATTCCCACTCCGTTCATGTGGCTATCTAGATAAGTCTTAAACGTTCCCAGTGTCCACCTCCACCACCTTGCCCGGCAGCGCATTCCAGGCCCCCAATACGTCCTTCTGATATCCGTGTTAAACCTCCCCCCCCCCCTCACCTTGAACCGATGACCCCTCGTGAACGTCACTACCGATCTGGGAAAAAGCTTCCCACCATTCACCCTATCTGTGCCTTTCATAATTTTATACACCTCTATTAGAAATCATAGAAATCATAGAAACCCTACAGTGCAGAAGGAGGCCATTCGGCCCATCGAGTCTGCACCGACCACAATCCCACCCAGGCCCAACCCCCACATATTTACCCACTAATCCCTCTAACCTATGCATCCCAGGACTCTAAGGGGCAATTTTTAACCTGGCCAATCAACCTAACCCGCACATCTTTGGACTGTGGGAGGAAACCGGAGCACCCGGAGGAAACCCATGCAGACACGAGGAGAATGTGCAAACTCCACACAGACAGTGACCCAAGCCGGGAATCGAACCCGGGACCCTGGAGCTGTGAAGCAGCAGTGCTAACCACTGTGCTACCGTGCCGCCCATCTTGTCATTTATATTAATGATTTGGATGAGAATATAGGAGGCATGGTTAGTAAGTTTGCATGGTTAGTAAGTCCTTCCGGTAGTGTGGTGACCAGAACTGGGCGCAGTATTCCAAATGCGTCCGAACCAACGTTCTATACAACTGCAACATCAGACCCCAACTTTTATACTCTATGCCCCGTCCTATAAAGGCAAGTATGCCATATGCCTTATTCACTACCTTCTCCACCTGTGACATCACCTTCAAGGATCTGTGGACTTGCACACCCAGGGTCCCTCTGCGTATCTACACCCTTTATGGCTCTGCCATTTATCATATAGCTCCCCCGACGTTAGTTCTACCAAAATGCATCACTTCGCATTTATCAGGATTGAACTCCATCTGCCATTTCTTTGCCCAAATTTCCAGCCTATCTATATCCTTCTGTAGCCTCTGACAATGTTCCTCACTATCTGCAAGTCCAGCCATTTTCGTGTCATCCGCAAACTTACTGATCACCCCAGTTACACCTTCTTCCAAGTGGACAAATTGGTGAAGAAGGCATTCAGCATGCTTGGTTTCATTAATCAGAACATTGAATACAGGAGTTGGGATATCTTGTTGAAGTTGTACAAGACATTGGTACGGCCACACTTGGAATACTGTGTACAGTTCTGGTCACTCTATTATAGAAAGGATATTATTAAGCTAGAAAGAGTGCAGAAAAGATTTACTGGTATGCTACCGGGACTTGATGGTTTGAATTATAAGGAGAGGCTGGTTAGACTGAGACTTTTTCTCTGGAGCGTAGAAGGCTGAGGGGTGATCTTATAGAGAGCTATAAAATAATGAGGGGCGTAGATCAGCTAGATAGTCAATATCTTTTCCCAAAGGTAGGGAAGTCTAAAACTAGAGGACATAGTTTTCAGGTGAGAGGGAAATGATACAAAAGTGTCCAGAGGGGCAATTCTTTCACAGAGAGGGTAGTGAGTGTCTGGAACAAGCTGCCAGAGGTAGTAGTAGAGGCGGGTACAATTTTGTCTTTTAAAAGGCATTTAGATAGTTACATAGGTAAGATGGGTATAGAGGGATATGGGCCAAATGCGGGCAATTGGGACTAGCTTCGGGATTTTAAAAAAAAGGGCAGCATGGACAAGTTGGGCTGAAGGGCCTGTTTCCATGCTGTAAACCTCTTTGACTCTATGACTCTATAATCAACTATGTTACCCTGCATCTTGATGAATAATTCTATTCATATTATGATTTATCATCCCCAAGGGAAACCAGATTTCCAAATACTTCTTTCTCATTACATAATACCCCATCAGCATGAACTGTTATCTCGTTGGTTCTTTAACATATTGGTCCATAAAACCATCCCAAATACACTCAAGGAGTTCTTCCTCTTCGGTATTGTTATTAATTTGATTTGTCTAATCTATATGCAGATTAAGGTCACTCATAACTACAGATAGAATCATAGAATCAATGGCACGGAGACAGGCCCTTCGGCCCAAACTGGTCCATGCCGACCATAAAAAATGTTTCTCTGTTTCATGCATCTATAATCTATTGGCACCCAGGTTGATAGGGTTGTTAAGAAGGCTTACGGTGTGTTAGCTTTTATTGGTAGAGGGATTGAGTTTCGGAGCCAGGAGGTCATGCTGCAACTGTACAAAATTCTGGTGCAGCCGCATTTGGAGTATTGCGTACAGTTCTGGTCGCCGTATAATAGGAAAGATGTGGAAGTGTTGGAAAGGGTGCAGAGGAGATTTACCAGGATGTTGCCTGGTATGGTGGGAAAATCGTATGAGGAAAGGCTGAGGAGCTTGAGGTTGTTTTCGTTAGAGAGAAGAAGGTTAAGAGGTGACTTAATAGAGGCATACAAGATGATCAGAGGATTAGATAGGGTGGATAGTGAGAGCCTTTTTCCTCGGATGGTGATGGCTAGCACGAGAGGACATAGCTTTAAATTGAGGGGTCAGAGATATAGGACAGATGTCAGAGGTAGGTTCTTCACTCAGAGAGTAGTAAGGGCGTGGAATGCCCTGCCTGCAGTAGGAGTGGACTCGTCAGCATTAAGAGCATTCAAATGGTTATTGGATAAACATATGGATGATATTGGAATAGTGTAGGTTAGATGGGCTTTAGATTGGTTTCACAGGTTGACACAACATCGAGGGTCGAAGGGCCTGTACTGCGCTGTAATGTTCTATGTTCTATGTTCTATATAGAACAAAGTACAAAGAACAAAGAAAAGTACAGCACAGGAATAGTCTCTTTGGCCCTCCAAGCCTGTGCCGATTATGATGCCTACTGGAAAAAAACCTTCTGCCCTTCCTTGGTCCGTATCCCTCTATTTCCTCCCTATTCATGTACCCATTATAGGAAGGATGTGGAAGCATTGGAAAGGGTGCAGAGGAGATTTACTAGGATGTTGCCTGGTATGGTGGAAAGGTCTTATGAGGAAAGGCTGAGGACTTGAAGCTGTTTTCGTTAGAGAGAAGAAGGTTAAGAGGTGACTTAATAGAGGCATAAAAGATAATCAGAGGATTAGATAGGGTGAACAGTAAGTGCCTTTTTCCTCGGATGGTGATGGCTAGCACGAGGGGATATAGCTTTAAATTGAGGGATGATAGATATAGGACAGATGTCAGAGG
Organism: Mustelus asterias; assembly: GCF_964213995.1. Taxonomy (NCBI): domain Eukaryota; kingdom Metazoa; phylum Chordata; class Chondrichthyes; order Carcharhiniformes; family Triakidae; genus Mustelus; species Mustelus asterias. The sequence goes on from NC_135808.1 coordinate 44,769,373, forward strand.
TAGGTTCTTTACTCAGAGAGTAGTAAGGGCGTGGAATGCCCTGCCTGCAACAGTAGTGGACTCGCCAACATTAAGGGCATTTAAATGGTCATTGGATAAACATATGGATGATATTGGAATAGTGTAGGTTAGATGGGCTTTAGATTGGTTTCACAGGTCGGTGCAACATCGAGGGCCGAAGGGCTTTACTGCGCTGTAATGTTCTATGTTCTATCTGTTGTTAATGTGCCTGTTTCCACCATATGCATGTATATACAACCTCCACTAAAGTTTTTTATCCCTTGTGTTTCTTAGCTCTATCCATACAGATTCCACATCATCAGAGTGAATATCATTCTTCACTGATTGAGTTCCTTTTTATGCAGCAGAGCAATTTTTTTTGTCTGTCCTTCCTAAATATTGAATATCCCATGGATGTTGAGTTACCATCCCTGGTCACTCTATAGCCATGTCTCTGTAATCCCAAATATATGATACCTGTTTGCATCTATTTTCCACAATTAATTCATCCACTTCATTGGTAATGCTTCACACATTAAGGCACATAGACTTAAGGCTTGTGGTTTAACATTACATGTTCCATTCCCATTGTTTTTCATTTTGGCTCTGTCTAAATTAGCCTTTGATTTCTTGGTCTATAATTTTTCTTATTTCCCTTTCTGTCTTTTAGAAACATAGAAACATAGAAAAACTACAGCACAAACAGGCCCTTCGGCCCCACAAATTGTACTGGACCTATCCCTACCTTCCAGGCCTACCTATAACCCTCCATCCTATTAAGTCCCATGTACTCATCCAGGAGTCTCTTAAAAGACCCTATTGAGTTTGCCTCCACCACCATTGACGGCAGCCGATTCCACTCGCCCACCACCCTCTGTGTGGAAAACCTCTCCCTAACATTTCCACTGTACCTACCCCCCAGCACCTTAAACCTGTGTCCTCTCGTAGCAGCCATTTCCACCCTGGGAAAAAGCCTCTGAGAGTCCACCGGATCTATGCCTCTCAACACCTTATATACCTCTATTAGGCCTCCTCTCATCCTACGTCTCTCCAAGGAGAAAAGACCGAGCTCCCTCAGCCGATCCTCATAAGGCATGCCACTCAATCCAGGCAACATCCTTGTAAATCTCCTCTGCACCCTTTCAATCTTTTCCACATCCTTCCTGTAATGAGGCGACCAGAACTGAGCACAGTACTCCAAGTGGGGCCTGACGAGGGTCTTATACAGCTGCATCATTATCCCTGGACTCCTAAACTCAATCCCTCGATTGATAAAGGTCAGCACACCATACGCCTTCTTAACCACCTCCTCCACCTCCAGGGCCGATTTTAGAGTCCTATGGACCCGGACCGCAAGGTCCTTCTGATCCTCTACAGTACTAAGAGTCTTTCCCTTAATATTGTACTCCTTCATCCCATTTGACCTGCCAAAATGGACCACTGCGCATTTATCTGGGTTGAAGTCCATCTGCCACTTCTCCGCCCAGTCTTGCATCCTATCTATATCCCTCTGTAACTTCTAACATCCCTCCAGACTATCCACAACCCCACCAACCTTCGTGTCGTCGGCAAACTTAACAACCCACCCCTCCACTTCCTCATCCAGGTCATTTATGAAAATGACAAACAGCAAGGGTCCCAGAACAGATCCCTGGGGCACACCACTGGTGACCAACCTCCATTTAGAAAAAGACCCATCTATACACACTCTCTGCCTCCTTTGGGCAAGCCAGTTCTGGATCCACAGGGCAGCAGCCCCTTGGATCCCATGCCCTCTCACATTTTCTAGAAGCCTTGCATGGGGGACCTTATTGAACGCCTTGCTAAAATCCATATAAACCACATCTACCGCTTTCCCTTCGTCAATGTGTTTAGCCATATTTTCAAAGAACTCCACCAGGCTCGTAAGGCATGATCTGCCTTTGACAAAGCCGTGCTGAGTATTCTTGAGCATACTAAACCTCTCTAAATGCTCATAAATCCTGTCCCTCAGGATCTTCTCCATCAGCTTACCAACCACTGAGGTTAGACTCACCGGTCGGTAATTTCCTGGGCTATCCCTGTTCCCCTTCTTGACAATAGGAACCACATCCGCAATCCTCCAATCCTCCGGCACCTCTCCCGTCTCCATCAACGACGCAAAGATCATTGCCAGAGGCACTGCAATCTCTTCCCTCGCCTCCCACAGTAACCTGGGGCACATCCCATCCGGACCCGGCGACTTATCTATCTTGATGCCATTCAAAGATGCCAGCGCAACCTCTTTCTTAAAGTCCACATACTCAATCTTTTCAGTCCACCGCAAGCCCGCAGTGCATCCACCCAGGTCCTTTTCCTCTGTGAAAACCGAGGCAAAATACTCATTAAGCACCTCTGCCATTTCTACTGGTTCCGTACAGGCTTTCCCGCCTTCACCTTTTATAGGCCCTAATCCTTCACGTCTCATCCTTTTACTTTTCACATATTTATAGAACGCCTTGGGGTTCTCCTTAATCCTACCTGCCAAGGCCTTCTCGTGATCCCTTCTGGCTCTCCTAATTTCCTTCTTTAGTCCCTTCCTACAAGCCGTATACTCATCTAGATCCCTATCTTCGCCAAGCTCTCTGAACCTTTTGTACGCTTTCCTTTTTTTCGCGACTAGGTCCCGCACAGCTTTCGTGCACCACGGTTCCTTTAACCTACCAACACCTCCCTGTCTGCTCGGAACGTTGTCCTGTAGAACTCTAGACAGACATTCCTTGAAAAACTGCCACCTCTCTTCAGTACATTTCCCTGAGAATACCTCCTTCCAATTTACTCCTCCAATTTGCTGCCTTATGTCTTCATATTTCCCCTTACTCCATATAAACGCTTTCTTAGCTTGCCTGACCCTCTCTTTTTCCAATGCAAGCATAAAGGAGATAGAGTTATGATCGCTATCCCCAAGATGCTCTCCCACTGAGAGATCTGACACCTGTCCAGGTTCATTGGTCAGTATCAGATCAAGTACAGCCTCTCCTCTTGTAGGCTTGTCCACATGCTGTGTCAGGAAACCCTCCTGAACACACCTAACGAACTCCTCCCCATCCAATCCCCTTGCCCTAGGGATATTCCAATCTATGTTTGGGAAATTAAAGTCTCCCATCACAACAACTCTGCTATTACTGCATCTCTCCAGGATCTGTTTCCCTATCTGCTCCTCCACCTCCCTGTTACTATTAGGCGGCCTATAGAAAACTCCCAGCAAAGTGATCGACCCCTTCCCGCTCCAAACTTCCACCCACAGAGACTCTGTAGACAATCCCTCCACAGCATACACCTTCTCTACAGCTGTGACACTATCCCTGATCAACTGTGCCACTCCACCCCCTCTCTTGCCTCCCTCCCTGTCCTTCCTGAAACATCTGAATCCCGGCACCTGGAGTATCCAGTCCTGACCGTGAGACATCCAAGTCTCCGTAATGGCCACCACATCACACTTCCAGGCATCGATCCACGATCTGAGCTCATCCCCTTTATTCACTATACTCCTGGCATTAAAGTAAACACATCTCAATCCTTTGGTCTGAGCTCTCCCCTTCTCCATCCCCCGTCCATCCTCCCTCTTTTGTTCTAGTTCTTTTTCCACTTCCTCTGACTCCTTGCATATGTTCCCACACCCCTGCCATTTTGGTTTAAATCATCCCCTACCACTCCAGCAAATACTCTTCCCAGGACATCAGTCCCAGTCTGACCAGATGTGACCCAGAGTGGTCCCACCTCCTCCACAACTGGTCCCAATGTCCTCAGAATATAAAACCCTCCTCATCACAACATATCTTCAGCCACATATTCATCCAATATATCTTGTTATTGCCAGTCTGACTAGCACATAGCATTGATAGTAATGCTGAGATCACTATCTTTGAGGTCTTACTTTTCAAGTTACTTCCTAACCCCCGATATTCTCATTTAAAAACCTGATCTCTTTTTTAATCTATGTGATTGGTACCAATGTATATCACGACCGATGGCTGTTGACCCTCGCCCTTCAGAATATCCTATAGCTACACTGAGACATCCTTTAGTTTAAGCAACAGGGAAGCAAACCATCATGAAGCCTCATTTGTCACCACAAATTCCTATTCGTGTTAACATTGTATTCCCTATAACCATTGCATTCTCATATGTTTTACTCCTTTCCTGAGCTGCAGTGCCAACTGTGGTGCATCTATAGAGTAATAGAAAAGCTCTAGTACGAAAGGATGCCATTTGGCCCATCTTTCCCTTGCCAGCCGAGGACACCCAGTTGCCTTTTCTAACCCCACCATCACAGCTTTGTAGCTTACAGGACTAGCACACTCTCCTGCCATGACATGTCATTCAAATTTAAGTGCTTTTGGTAAGTGCTTATTATCAAGTAATATCAATTACTCTTGGGCCATTATTCCCTGGTCCTTGTTACTGCAGAATATAGCCCTTACAAACTATAAGCCACAATAGGTCCTTACAAACAATAAATGATAAAAGTAATAAATACTGACCCATAGAACCATAGAACCATAGAAAATTACAGCTCAGAAACAGGCCTTTTGGCCCTTCTTGTCTGTGCCGAACCATTTTTTTGCCTAGTCCCACTGACCTGCACTTGGACCATATCCCTCCACACCCCTCTCATCCATGAACCCGCATTTACCACTTTATCCGGCAGCTCATTCCACACTCCCACCACTCTCTGCGTGAAGAAGCCCCCTCTAACATTCCCTTTAAACTTTTCTCCTTTCACCCTTAACCCATGCCCTCTGGTTTTTTTCTCCCCTAGCCTCAGCGGAAAAAGCCTGCTTGCATTCACTCTATCTATACCCATCAAAATCTTATACACCTCTATCAAATCTCCCCTCAATCTTCTACGCACCAGGGAATAAAGTCCCAACCTATTCAATCTCTCTCTGTAACTCAGCTTCTCAAGTCCCGGCAACATCTATGGTTCTATGGGAACCTTCTCTGCACTCTTTCAATCTTATTTACATCCTTCCTGTAACTAGGTGACCAAAACTGTACACAATACTCCAAATTCGGCCTCACCAATGCCTTATATAACCTTACCATAACACTCCAACTTTTATACTCGATACTCCGATTTATAAAGGCCAATGTACCAAAGGCACTCTTTACGACCCTATCCACCTGTGACGTCACTTTTAGGGAATTCTGTACCTGTATTCCCAGATCCCTCTGTTCAACTGCACTTTTCAGAGTCCTACCATTTACCCTGTACGTTCTACTTTGGTTTGTCCTTCCAATGTGCAATATCTCACACTTGTCTGCGTTAAATTCCATTTGCCATTTTTCAGCCAATTTCTCTAGTTGGTCCAAATCCCTCTGCAAGCTTTGAAAACCTTCCTCACTGTCCACTACACCTCCAATCTTCATATCATCAGCAAACCTGTTGATCCAATTTACCACATTATCATCCAGATCATTGATATAGATGACAAACAACAATGGACCCAACACCGATCCCTGTGGCACACCACTAGTCACAGGCCTCCACTCAGAGAAGCAATCCTCCACAACCACTCTCTGGCTTCTTCCATTGAGCCAGTGTCTTATCCAATTTACTACCTCCCCATGTATACCTAGCGACTGAACCTTCCTAACTAACCTCCCATGAGGGACCTTGTCAAAGGCCTTGCTGAAATCCAGGTAGACAACATCCATCGCCTTCCCTTCATCCACTTTCCTGGTAACCTCCTCGAAAAACTCTAATAGATTGGTCAAACATGACCTCCCACGCACAAAGCCATGTTGACTCTCCCTAATAAGTCCCTGTCTATCCAAATATTTGTAGATCCTATCCCTTATCACACCTTCCAATAACTTGCCCACCACCGACGTCAAACTTACTGGCCTATAATTTCCTGGATTTCTTTTGGAACCTTTTTTAAACAACGGAACAACATGAGCCACCCTCCAATCATCCGGCACCTCCCCCGTGAATACTGACATTTTAAATATGTCTGTCAACACCGATCCCTGTGGCACACCACTAGCTTCCCTCAAGGTCCAGGGGAATACCCTGTCCGGTCCTGGGGATTTATCCACTCTGATTTGCCTCAAGACAGCGAGCACCTCCTCCCCTTTAATCTGTAAAGGTTCCATGACCTCCCTACCAGTTTGCCCTATTTCCGTAGACTCCATGCCCGTTTCCTCAGTAAATACGGATGCAAAAAAACCATTTAGTATCTCCCCCATCTCTTTTGGTTCCATACATAGTCTACCACTCTGGTCTTCAAGAGGACCAATTTTATCCCTCACTATCCTTTTGCTCCTAACATACCCATAGAAGCTCTTTGGATTTTCCTTCACTCGACCATATAATTACTGACCCACCCATCAGCGGCTTCCACTTGCCACGCATCACCTTTGAATTCTCACATCACATCTGGAGCTCCCAACTTACACTCCACTCTCTGTCCCACTCTTTCGAGTGCTCTTCCGTCTCCTACCTCCGCTTCCCAGACTGCTTCACAACAATGTTGACTGCAAGATATGTTCCCCAAGCTGCTTACTGTGATGTTGACTGCAGGACACACTTTTTAAACACCAATAACGTGCTTCCTGATGCCCCTTGTTATGTTCCAAATCCTAATATCACCTCAGGAGCTTGGCAGCAATTAGTTGCTCCCCACCAGTTTTTTTTTATTCATTACTTCCAATGTGCAATTCAGATTGTTACCTGCAGTAACTGATGTGACCAAGCATTTGGCCTATATTTCGAAATTTACTGTCATAATGAACTAGATTGGAAGAAAGAGAGAACAACAAGTTTGCTTCAATTGTGATTGCTTACTGACTGATTCCACAGTTGTCACTGCCATGTAGAGGTGCTGTCCCACCAGTTCATTTCTGGATATCAGGTTGGATTTTTCCAATAGGCTTTGAGTGGTTAGAGAAGAATTCACTTCTCCATTCATCGTCTGAAAAAGTTATGAAAATGTATTTTTCATCAAGAATTGAGGCAAAGATATTACCTTAAATATTAGTTTATCGTCAGCCAAAATGATATTGCATATCAACATGAAGCATTGTCGATAATGTATCAAATGAATTAATGGTGAATCGAATATTTGTCTTTATATGGGGGTGAGTTGTATGGCTGGTGGCTGCAAAGCAAGTGGGTGGAAGTTATATGAAAATCTTTTCAGACACAATCTGGTGCACAGCATTCATTCCTGGGCATTGTGTTGTGGGTGTATTGCCCATCAAATGAATGCAGTGTGCAGGGGTTTGGTGGTAGAGTGCTAATTTTAAATCTCAAAAAAATAAGGTTTTTTAAGTGTTGTTGGCAAGAATATGAAAATCATCTGGGTAAACTGAGTTAAGATCTAAGTCATTCATGACTCAAATGAATGGGTGACAAGGTTAGGGAAGGACGTGGCCTCAGAATATTGTCACTGGACGAGAAATCCAGAGATTGAGGAGTTTCTGGTCTGGAGAGCTGGGTTCAAATCCAATTTTCCATTTTCACTTTCATAGAATCATAGAATCCTACAGTGTAGAAGGAGGCCATTCGGCCTATCGAGTCTGCACCAACCACAATCCCACCCAGTCTCTCTCCCCATAACCCCATGCATTTACCCTAGCTAGTCCCCTGACACTAAGGGGCATTTTAGCATAGCCAATCCACTTAACCTGCACATCTTTGGACTGTGGGAGGAAATCGGAGCATCCAGAGGAAACTCACGCAAACACAGGGAGAACGTGCAGACTCCACACAGACAGTGACCCGAGCTGGGAATCAAACCTGGGTCCCTGGTGCAGCAATGCTAACCGCTGTGCCACCGTGCTGCCCTTTACTTTCTAATTTATTCACAGTCACTCCTTTGGAAAGATTTTTGCCTTTAATGAAAAAAATTTGTCCTGAAATGTCGAGTTATCAATGCCTGTTTGCATCTTCCCTCATTCAAGTTGCAACTTCTAGCCCCAATGATGCTATGTGAGTGGAGTGGGGCAGAAGGTGTGGTGATGCCAGAGCGTCAAGGTATGAGGATGTGGGGTTCGGATGCATGGGCATGTGGAATGAGGGCAGGGCAGGAAGTGGGTACTGGGTGTGGGAAGTGGGGGGGAGGTGGCAGTAGCCAGCTGTATAGTTGTAGGTGTAGGTAGTCACGTAGAGGTGTTGCCAATGATGGAGGTGTGTTGGCTCCAAGGGGAAATAGTCAGGGGGTGTGAAGTCATGGACATGGGTTGATGGGTATTGGGTACTCGGATTTTTGTGGGTACATGACAGTGCATTTGTATCTTTGTGATGGGTATGTAGTCGGATTGGGGGTGGATAGTCAAAGGGTAGATACACGGGGTCACATTATTGGGGAGTGGGAAGTCAGAGATTGTTGTTGGCAAACTTTATTATTGGGTTATTGATAGGGCTTGTAGCTTGGGACAGGGTGTTGTTCATGTTTTGACATTGGGTAGACAGAGGTTTGGTTGATGGCCGTCACGTTGTCCAGCTGCAGGAGTTCTGTAATGGGTTTTTGATTTTGATTTGATTTAGTAACGTCACATGTGTTAAGATACAGTGAAAAATATTGTTTCTTGCATGCTATACAGTCAAAACATACCATTCATAGAATACAAAGGGGAAGAGGAAAGGATAGGGTGCAGGATATAGTGTAAAATATTTAAAGTTCAGTTTTAAGAGGATAGAATGAAAGTAACAGATGGAATTGCAGGGTATGCTGAGGACAGCTCGCAAGAAGTCTCGCTCCGGCACCATCTTTTTATTTTGTTGGATTGTTGGGGAGTGGAGTGTGGTATGTAATAGGGTAAAGTGGTAGGCTGCTCTCTCTGTGCTTATCAGTGATTCTTAATACCTGTGGGGATGGCTAGTAGGAGTCATTGGAAAATTGAGGTGAGGTGAGTAGCCAGGTTATGTAGTAATGGCATGAGCAGTAATTTCACGGACTAGGCTGCCAGCATTAGTTGTCCGCATTAGGAGTGTTGTGGGGTTGTTTGTAGGTTAGTGTACAGGGGTGTTTTAGGGAGTGTGAAATGTGAGAATGGGAGCAATCATGCTCTATACTGACATGCTCCAGAAATGAACAATACAAGTGTGGCCAAACGAGCCATCTAAAATGGCGATTTGTAAAGCAATTGGGACAATTGGGCAAGAACTAACACAGCAGGCTGCAGCTTAAAAGACAGAGATAAACAGGCTGCAACCCAGACGAGTGAATACACAGGATATGGGTCATCTCCAGGACAAAAGAGACTTTCTGGTCAAACTGGATTGTTTACCAGACATAAGGGCGCCGTAACCCCTTATTTGGAAGGGAGGTGTGTATTCTACATGCCCCCAGCACCTGCAGACATGGCCGTTGGGGACACACCCAGAGGTTGGTGTGGCAGCACCCGATTGGACTTTATCGATCAGGGTGATCAAGTCCTGATCGATTGATTGGCAATGGCCAAAAGGAGCGCGAAACCCAACAGGGTATAAAGGGTGCTGCACAACCAAGAATCTCTCTCTCTCTGACCCCACAAACGAGCTACAACAATGGTGACCATCGCTGGAGATGACCAGCATGAGGAGAGCCACCACACCCAAGAAGGAAGGAAGAGCCAGAGTGCCAGACCAGTCCAAAGGACCAGACTATGCAGAGGATGACTGAGACCAGCGCACAGATAAAGGCCAATATCTGTTTGGGTACTTGCCAGTCACGCAAAGTTAAGTCACGTCTTGTATTGGACTTGAACTCTAGTATTTTCTGTAAGATAACTTATTATTGGTTGGGTGGGTCATTATTGATTGTGTGTCTTAAATAAATATTGGTTGTACTAACAAGACATCTACTCGCAGTTATTTGTCCACCTTATAAGGATTAAAACAGACTGTGCGGCAGGCACAACAATTGGCGACTCCGCCGGGACATCGACAAGAAGTAACTTTGTTGCTCCGATATCGAATCCCGCAGAATCTATATTGAACGATTATTTAAAACTCAGAGCCAACAGGTGTAAACTCCTTATTGGACAAATAACTGCTTTCGGGAAATTGTTTATTGTGCATGCATTGTTACTAAAGAGGAGGATAGGGTAAACTCCGTAGGTTTGCATTAGAATCCGGAGGTATTAGGACCGGAACATAGCCCAAAGCCATACCCGCAGTCCAATCAACTCCCTACCCTTTGTCGTTGAATATAGAATGGCAGGAAACAGCACAGAGACAGAGAGGTGTCCCATATGGGAAACAAAAATCAGGGAATTTATTAAGAAGAAAGGGTGGCCCCTATGGGCAGAATCTTGTGCCAATACTGAGACGGGACCGGGATCCCTACGGCAGAAGTATTGGGATGATCTAAGGAAAGTTCAGGGAAAACGGGCAGACAAATGTGAGAAAGAAGTTGCCATTGTGAGAACAAAGAACAAAGAACATTACAGCACAGGAACAGGCCCTTCAGCCCTCCAAGCCTGCACTGATCATGTGTTCCTAACTAGACCATCCATTTGTATCCCTCTATTCCCAGTCTGTTCATGTGGCTATCTAGATAAGTCTTAAATGATCCTAGCATGTCTGCCTCAACCACTTTGCTTGGTAGTGCATTCCAGGCCCCCACCACCCTCTGTGTAAAAAACATCCCCGGCATATCTGTATTGAACCTTGCCCCCCGCTATCTTGAACTAGTGACCCTTTGTGGTTGTCATTTCTGATCTGGGAAAAAGCTTCCAACTGTTCACCCTATCTATGCCCTTCATAATTTTATAAACTTCTATTAGGTCGCCCCTCAACCTCCGTCTTTCCAGGGAGAACAACACTAGTTTACTCAATCTCACCTTATAGCTAATACCCTCCATACCAGGCAACATCCTGGTAAACTTTTTCTGCACTCTCTCCAAAGCCTCCACGTCCTTCTGGTAGTGTGGCGACCAGAACTGGACGCAGTATTCCAAATGTGGCCTAACCAACGTTCTATATAACTGCAACATGATATGCCAACTTTTATACTCTATGCCCCGTCCAATAAAGGCAAGCATGCCATATGCCTTTTTCACCACCTTTTCCACCTGTGCTGCCACCTTTAAGGATCTGTGGACTTGCACACCCAGATCCCTCTGTGTGTCTATACTCCTGATGGTTCTGCCATTTATTGTATAGCTCCCCCCTGCATTAGATCTACCAAAATGCATCACTTCGCAATTATCTGGATTAAATTCCATCAGCCATTTCTCCGCCCAATTTTCCAGCCTGTCTATATCCTGCTGTATTCTCTGACAATGTTCATCACTATCCGCAACTCCAGCAATCTTTGTGTCGCCCGCAAACTTACTAATCAGACCAGCTACATCTTCTTCCAAATCCTTTATATATATCACAAACAGCAGAGGTCCCAGTACAGAGCCTTGCGGAACACCACTAGTCACAGACCTCCAATCAGAAAAAGACCTCTCCACTGCTACGCCCTGTCTTCTATGGCCAAGCCAGTTCTGTACCCATCTAACTAGTTCACCTTTGATCCCGTGAGATTTAAAGTTTTGCACCAGCCTGCCATGAGGGACCTTGTCAAATGCTTTACTAAAATCCATGTAGACGACACCCACGGCCCTTCCCTAGTCAATCATTTTTGTCACCTCCTCAAAAAACTCAACCAAATTTGTGAGGCATGACCTCCCTCGTACAAAACCATGTTGTCTATCGCTAATGAGACTATTCAGTTCTAAATGTGTATAGATCCTGTCTCTAAGAATCTTCTCCAACAATTTCCCTACCACGGACGTCAAGCTCGCTGGCCTATAATTACCCGGGTTATCCTTGCTGCCCTTCTTAAATAACAGGACCACATTTGCTGTCCTCCAATCCTCTGGGACCTCACCTGTGTCCAATGAAGAGACAAAGATTTCTGTTAGAGGCCCAGCAATTTCATCTCTTGTCTGTCTCAGTAATCTAGGACAGATGCCATCTGGCCCTGGGGATTTGTCTACCTTAATGCTTCCTAAAACACCTAACACTTCCTCCCTTGTAATTGCGATTTGTTCTAACGGGTCTACACATCCCTCTGAGACACTACCAATCAACGTGTCCCTCTCCTTTGTGAATACTGATGCAAAGCATTCATTTAGGAACTCACCTACTTCCTTGGGTTCTTAGCATAATTCCCTTCCTTTTTATTTTTTTTTATTTTTTTGTTCTTGAGAGGTCCAACTCTTTCTCTGACAACCCTCTTGTTCCTAACGTATATATAAAATGCCTTGGGATTCTCCTTAATCCTGTCTGCCAAGGACATTTTGTGACCCCTTTTTGCCCTTCTAACTCCCTGTTTGAGTTCTTTTCTACTTTCTCTGTATTCCTCCAGTGCTTCATTTGTTTTTAGCTGCCTGGACCTTATGTATGCCTCTTTTTTCTTTTTGATTAGACCCACAATTTCTCTGGTTATCCACAGCTCTCGAATCTAACCTTTCCTGTCCTTCCTTTTTACAGGCACATGCCTGTCCTGCACTCCTTTCAACTGCTCCTCAAAAGACTCCCACATGCCAGATGTGGATTTACCCTCAAACAGCCTCTCCCAATCAACAGCCACCAAATCCTGCCTAATCCGGCTGTACTTAGCCTTCCCCCAATTCAGCACCTTGCCCATAGGACAACACTCATCCTTTTCCATGACTATCCAAAAGTTAGTAAGAAGTCTAACAAAACCAGTTTAAAGTCCAACAGGTTTATTTGGTAGCAAATGCCTCTAGCTTTCGGAGCGTGCTGCTCCTTCGTCAGGTGGAGTGGGAGATCTGCTCACAAACAGGGCATACAGAGACACAAACTCAATTTACAGAATAATGATTGGAATGTGAATCTTTACAGCTAATCAAGTCTTAAAGGTACAGACAATGTGAGTGGAGAGAGCATTAAGCACAGGTTAAAGAGATGTGTATTGTCTCCAGACAGGACAGCTAGTGAGATTTTGCAAGTCTAGGCAAGTTGTGGGGGTTACAGATAAGAACATAAGAACATAAGAAATAGGAGCAGGAGTAGGCCATCTAGCCCCTCGAGCCTGCCCCGCCATTCAATAAGATCATGGCTGATCTGACGTGGATCAGTACCACTTACCCGCCTGATCCCCATAACCCTTAATTCCCTTACCGATCAGGAATCCATCCATCTGCGCTTTAAACATATTCAGCGAGGTAGCCTCCACCACCTCAGTGGGCAGAGAATTCCAGAGATTCACCACCCTCTGGGAGAAGAAGTTCCTCCTCAACTCTGTCTTAAACCGACCCCCCTTTATTTTGAGGCTGTGTCCTCTAGTTTTAACTTCCTTACTAAGTGGAAAGAATCTCTCCGCCTCCACCCTATCCAGCCCCCGCATTATCTTATAAGTCTCCATAAGATCCCCCCTCATCCTTCTAAACTCCAACGAGTACAAACCCAATCTCCTCAGCCTCTCCTCATAATCCAAACCCCTCATCTCCGGTATCAACCTGGTGAACCTTCTCTGCACTCCCTCCAATGCCAATATATCCTTCCTCATATAAGGGGACCAATACTGCACACAGTATTCCAGCTGCGGCCTCACCAATGCCCTGTACAGGTGCATCAAGACATCCCTGCTTTTATATTCTATCCCCCTCGCGATATAGGCCAATATAGATTGATGGAAAAGGTCCTTAGGGATGGGATTTACAACCATTTAGAAAGATGCGGATTAATCCGGGATAGTCAGCACGGATTTGTGAAGGGCAAATCGTGCCTCACAAATTTGATAGAATTTTTTGAGGAGGTAACTAGGTGTGTTGATGAAGGTAGGGCGGTTGATGTCATATACATGGATTTTAGTAAGGCGTTTGATAAGGTCCCCCATGGTCGGCTTATGATGAAAGTAAGGAGGTGTGGGATAGAGGGAAAGTTGGCCGATTGGATAGGTAACTGGCTAGCTGATTGAAGACAGAGGGTGGTGGTGGATGGAAAATTTTCGGACTGGAGGCAGGTTGCTAGCGGAGTGCCGCAGGGATCGGTGCTTGGTCCTCTGCTCTTTGTGATTTTTATTAATGACTTAGAGGAGGGGGCTGAAGGGTGGATCAGTAAATTTGCTGATGACACCAAGATTGGTGGAGTAGTGGATGAGCTGGAGGGGTGTTGTAGGCTGCAAAGAGACATAGATAGGATGCAAAGCTGGGCTGAAAAATGGCAAATGGAGTTTAACCCTGATAAATGTGAGGTGATTCATTTTGGTAGGACAAATTTAAATGTGGATTACAGGGTCAAAGGTAGGGTTCTGAAGACTGTGGAGGAACAGAGAGATCTTGGGGTCCATATCCACAGATCTCTAAAGGTTGCCACTCAAGTGGATAGAGCTGTGAAGAAGGCATATAGTGTGTTAGCTTTTATTAACAGGGGGTTGGAGTTTAAGAGCCGTGGGGTTATGCTGCAACTGTACAGGACCTTGGTGAGACCGCATTTGGAATATTGCGTGCAGTTCTGGTCACCTCACTATAAGAAGGATGTGGAAGCGCTGGAGAGAGTGCAGAGGAGATTTACCAGGATGCTGCCTGGTTTGGAGTGTCGGTCTTATGAGGAAAGGTTGAGGGAGCTGGGGCTGTTCTCTCTGGAGCGGAGGAGATTGAGGGGAGACTTAATAGAGGTTTATAAAATGATGAAGGGGATAGATCGAGTGAACGTTCAAAGACTATTTCCTCGGGTGGATGGAGCTATTACAAGGGGGCATAACTATAGGGTTCATGGTGGGAGATATAGGAAGGATATCAGAGGTAGGTTCTTCACGCAGAGAGTGGTTGGGGTGTGGAATGGACTGCCTGCAGTGATAGTGGAGTCAGACACTTTAGGAACATTTAAGCGGTTATTGGATAGGCACATGGAGCACACCAGGATGGTAGGGAGTGGGATAGCTTGATCTTGGTTTCAGATGAAGGTCGGCACAACATCGTGGGCCGAAGGGCCTGTTCTGTGCTGTACTGTTCTATGTTCTATCCCATTTGCCTTCTTGATCACCTGTTGTACATGCAGACTGGGCTTTTGCGTCTCATGCACAAGGACCCCCAGGTCCCTTTGCACGGTAACATGTTTTAATTTGTTTCCATTGAGATAGTAATCCCATTTGTTATTTTTTCCTCCAAAGTGTATAACCTCGCATTTATCAATGTTATACTCCATTTGCCATATCCTCGCCCACTCACTCAGCCTGTCCAAATCTCTCTGCAGATCTTCTCCGTCTTCCACACGATTCACTTTTCCACTTACCTTTGTGTCGTCTGCAAACTTCGTTACCCTACACTCCGTCCCCTCCTCCAGATCATCTATATAAATGGTAAACAGTTGCGGCTCGAGTACCGATCCCTGCGGCACGCCACTAGTTACCTTCCTCCAACCGGAAAAACACCCATTTATTCCGACTCTTTGCTTCCTGTCGGATAGCCAGTCCCCAATCCACTTTAACACACTACCCCCAACTCCGTGTGCCCTAATCTTCTTCAGCAGCCTTTTATGGGGCACCTTATCAAACGCCTTTTGGAAATCCAAAAACACCGCATCCACCAGTTCTCCTCCATCAACCGCCCTAGTCACATCTTCATAAAAATCCAACATGTTCGTCAAGCACGACTTTCCCCTCATGAATCCATGCTGCGTCTGATTGATCGAACCATTTCTATCCAGATGCCCTGCTATCTCCTCTTTAATAATGGATTCCAGCATTTTCCCTACTACAGACGTTAAGCTGACCGGCCTATAGTTACCCGCCTTTTGTCTCCTTCCTTTTTTAAACAGCGGCGTAACATTAGCCGTTTTCCAATCAACCGGCACTACCCCAGAATGCAACGAGTTTTGATAAATAATCACTAACGCATCCACTATTACCTCTGACATTTCTTTCAATACCCTGGGATGCATTCCATCCGGACCCGGGGACTTGTCCACCTTCAGTCCCATTTGTCTACCCAGCACTGCCTCTCTGGTAACATTAATTGCTGCCAACCCTCTATCGTTAATATTTGGCAAACTATTTGTGTCCTCCACCGTGAAGACCGACACAAAAAACTTATTTAAAGCCTCAGCCATATCCTCATTTCCCACTATTAACTCCCCCCTCTCGTCCTCCAAGGGTCCAACATTCACTCTAGCCACTCTATTCCTTTTTATATATTTATAAATAGATAGTGTGACATGAACCCAAGATCCCGGTTGAGGCCGTCCTCGTGTGTGCGGAACCTGGCTATCAGTCTCTGCTCAATGACTCTGCGCTGTCGTGTGTCGTGAAGGCCGCCTTGGAGAACGCTTACCCAAAGATCAGAGGTCGAATGCCCGTGACCGCTGAAGTGCTCCCCAACAGGAAGAGAGCAGTTTTGCCTGGTGATTGTTGAGCGGTGTTCATTCATCCGTTGTCATAGCGTCTGCATGGTTTCACGGTACATGGTACATACTCTTGCAACTCGGCCAACGTTGTCTACCTGATACGCTGCAGGAAAGGATGTCCTGAGGCATCACTGTATCCAACTGTCCCCGCCTATGGAACCCTAGATTGACGGTGCCCGGCCTCCCCAATCTGGATCTGTAGCACCAGGTGGGATAGCGTAGGGAGACTCTTAGTTAACGGCGAGGTAAGAGGCCACCTCGAAGTATTCCTTTGGGATACCAGAGGCTCCAGAACTACCCTAAATGTATCAAAATTAAAAACAGACATCCCTTGGCCAACTACGGGCACAATTACACTCAGTGGATTCACAGGACACATGCAGGAGGGACGCATTACAGCCCCTGTACAGGTCCGCCTAGGTAACAAGGTGTGTGACCATCCGGTAGTGTTAGTTGACCTTCCCCCAAGCGCTGAACACATCCTGGGGTCCGGTTATATGAATAAATGAAATCTTTCATTTGATCCAGCTAATCGATTGCATTTGACAGATGGCTACAATTAGCAGAGCGCCATCAATCATTCCAGTCGGGACATATGCTAATAGGATTAGCACAATAGGGGAATTCTGGTTTGATCCCTGAACGATTAGCAGTGATCCAGCCATCAGGAAGGTGCTTCAAAGAAACAATGGGGTGTTTGCGCAGCATAAACATGATTGTGGCCAGATACCTGGGGAGGTGTTAATTGAAGGGCCGGATTCAAAACCACAGAGACAATACGGTTTCCTCAGACAGGCAGAGGGGGAGCTGGCCAAAGTAATTGACAGTCTATTACAGCAGGGGGTGTTGAGACGAGTGGCATCCACAAATAATGCGCCGATATGGCCCTTGAAGAAGGTAGATGGATCATGGAAGTTAACAGTCGACTACCGGGAATTAAATAAGGTTACCCCACTCACGGCCTCCGCTGTAGCCACAAGCTCCATCACCATGATGAGACAGGGAGCCCAGGCAAAGTTTTTCACGGTATTAGATATTAGTAACGGCTTCTGGTCCATCCCTTTAAATTGGTCTTGTCAGTACAAGTTTGCCTTTACCTTCCAAGGACAGCAATATACTTGGACTTGCCTACCACAGAGTATCCATAATTCCCTGTCCATCTTTCACAGGCGACTAGAAACACTTTCCCGACCCGAGTGCTTGGTCCAATATATAGATGATTTATTGTTACAGACTAACACCAAAGAGGAACATATAACATTGCTGGATGAATTGCTCGCACTGCTCCATTCATTGGGCTGCAAAGTCAACCTGAAAAAGACCCAAATTTTGTAACCCAAGGTTATATACCTGGGTACAGTGATTACCCATGGGAAGAGGGAGATTGAACAGAAAAGGATAGACTCCATAGTGCACCTTCCACTGCCCTGAGATATGAGTGCCCTCCGATCTTTCCTAGGTCTAGTAGGGTACTGTCGGAACCATATAGACGGCTTTGCCACCAAGGCAGCCCCACTTTCCGAATTGCTAAAGGAAAACGCAACCCGGAAGTGGACTGTGCAGCACACAGCTGCAGTAACCGATTTAAAGCGCGCTCTCGCCACAGCACCAGCCTTACTAGTCCCTGACCCAGATCTACCATACGCCTTAGAAGTTCCAGCCACCAACCACACACTTTCAGCAGTACTATTATAAGAAAGACATGGTAGACCAGGCCCAGTAGCCTATGCCTCACGAGTATTGGACCCAGTCGAACAAGACTTCTCCGGGTGTGAACGACACCTGCTCGCGGTATTTTGGGCCGTGCAGCACTTCGCCTATATCACCGGACTGAACCCAATAACCATCCTCACTGAACACACCACAACCCAGCTTCTGCTGGATGGCCGCCTTAAAGATGGGTCAGAAAGCCAGGTCCGCGCTGCCCGTTGGACACTACTACTGCAGGGTAGGGACATCACTGTAAAGTGAACCAAAGTGCCCACGTTCCTGGCAGATAATTTAAATTATGGGGGAGATCCGCATGAGTGTCAGGTTATCGCCACAAAGGACCCCACAGGTCCGTTTATCCCGAAACAACAGGAGAGATGATCAGGGACAAAACAGACAGCCACCCAATGGACAGACTCAGCCATGAGAATTTATGTAGACGGTTCATCCAACATAGAGAATGGGACCAGAATCACAGGATGTGACATTTATGTGGAAAATCAACAGGGACAGTCACTAATAGAACTCGCCCTCAAACTACCCAGCCATTTGAGTGCTCAAGCTGCCGAACTAGCAGCAGTTGCATATGTATTGAGTCACCCAGACCTATTTCCAACCCCTGCCAACATACACTCCGATAGTATGTACGTGTGCAACAGCCTGACTGAGTTCCTACCGTTATGGGAAGCCAGAGGCTTCGTATCTGCGGACAGAAAGCCCCTACTGTCAGCCCCCTTATTAAAATATGTTCTACAGGCCACCGAAGGGCGCACATATGGGATTATTAAGGTTAGAAGCCACCACAGGACCTCCCCACCTGGTAACTGTAAGGCTGATGCACTAGCCAAGGCCGGTGCTCGTACAGGACAGTTTTTGCAGCCACCTGTAGGAGAGCGAGTAAACGCTGTGACCATTTGCCAAACTAATATAGCCGACCTGGTCCAGGCGCAGTGCACTGACAGATCCCTAAAACAAATTTTAGATGGAGTCTACCCAGCCCCATATGAGAAATGGAAGGACAAAATACAGATTCAGGATGGTTTGATGTTAAAGGCAGGCACTGTGGTGAACCATAGTTGGTTACCACTATGAGTGCTGAGCCATGGATGGTCAGCACTATGGGTGTTTGTAGATATGTTACTGTAGTTACTGTTGGTATTAGGGTTGGGCTGTTCTACCTGTTGATATTGTTCTGTGGTACACTCCAGTTGGCTCCGCCTACCAGGGGAAGTATAAAGGTCACTGCACTGCCTGGTGACCCTTTAGTCTGGGATTGTATTGTATATAGTGTGCTCCATTCTTGTCAGTAATAAAAGCCTTTATTTCCCGGGTACAATCTAGCCTCCCGAGTGATTTAATCGCGCATCAATTTTATTACTGACAATATTTTGAAAGACCATGGAGCAAATGTTGAAACCCGATCGGCTTACTTTAGATCCACGTGCGGCAGGAGCGTCGAACACTTTCGACCATTGGTTAAAGTGTTTTCAAGACTACATCGATGCCTCAACAGCCATTCAAAACGATGCCGATAGACTGCGGGTCCTCCACGCGAGGGTAAGCGACACCGTATACTTATCAATCCGCGATGCCCAAGACTACAAAGGGGCCATCGAACTACTTAAGAAACGGTACAACAAACCGCCAAACGAGATCCATGCTCGACACCTTCTAGCCACTTGACGGCGGCAGCCCGGCGAAACAACAGAACAGTACCTGTGTGAACTTCAGCAGCTAGCCAGAGCCTGCAACTGCAAGTCAGTGTCGGCGGCCCAGTATACGAATGACTTGATCCGCGATGCGTTCGTGGCGGGAATCGGCTCGTCGTACATTCGCCTTCGGCTGCTAGAGCAAGGTAATCTAGACCTCGCTAAGACAGTAGAATTGGCCGACACTATGGAGACGGCCTCCAGAAGTCTAGAAACGTACCCCACCGACCATGTGGAAACATCGTGGCAAGTACAGCCACCGACTCTACTTTATTCAGCGGCTCCGAAAAACTGCGCGATTGTGTTTCCAACCTCGGATCTGACGACGGCGGCAGCTCCAGGAGGCCCGCGGTGTTACTTCTGTGGATTGGCGAAACACCCTCGGCAGCGATGTCCAGCTAGAACGGTATTGTGCTCCGCGTATGGAAAGAAAGGGCATTATGCCAAAGTCTGCAGGACCAAACCACTCTCCAAACATAGCAGTGCGGCGTGTGATTCTCCTGAGCCTGTCTCCTTGTCTCCAGCGTCTTCGAGGTCTTCCACCATGTGCGATTCCAGAGTGCCGCCATTCCTGACGACGGAGACGCAAGACACGTGCGACCTGCAGGGGCCGCCACTTTTAGCGCCACCGACCACGTGCGATCCATGGGCGCAGCCATTTTGGTCGGCACCGACCGCAGACGACCAGCAGGGGTCATCATCATCAACCATCTCAGCTGCCTGCAGTGGCACCCAAGACCCAACGGTGGCGTCAATCATCCTGGACCAGGCCAAGCCTCACAGACTCGACAAGTCCATGATGGGCATAGAGGTAAATGGACACCAAATTCATTGTTTGTTTGACAGTGGGAGCACGGAGAGCTTGATTCACCCTGACACCGTGAAACAGTGCGGTCTCCGAGTACGGACTGTCAGACAGACAATTTCGATGGCGTCGAGGTCCCGGTCTGTTACCGTGCTAGGGAGCTGCGTGGTCAACCTAACGGTGCGGGGCACAGTTTACGAGAACTTCAGGCTCCTTGTGTTACCGCACCTTTGCGCTCCGATGCTCCTGGGACTAGACTTTATGGTCCACCTGAGGAGTGTAACCCTGCAGTACGATGGGCCACTCCCTCCACTTTCAGTGGGAGCACAGCAGCCTCCAAATTGCCCAGCGTGCTCCACGTGTAGCCTCTCGACACTCAGAATCACCCCACCATCTTTATTCGAGAATCTCGTGCCAGGCTGCAAGCCCATCGCAACCAAGAGCAGGCGTTACAGCACTGAGGATCGGATCTTTATTCGATCTGAAGTTCAGCGGCTCCTCAGGGAAGGGATCATCCAACCTAGCTCTAGTCCATGGAGAGCGCAAGTAGTGGTGGTTAAAACTGGAAACAAACCCCGGATGGTCATAGACTATTAATAGATATACGCAGCTGGATGCGTATCCTCTCCCACGCATATCTGACATGGTCAACCAGATTGCGCAGTACCGGGTGTTCTCCACCATTGACTTGAAGTCAGCTTACCACCAGCTCCCCATTCGCCCAGAGGACCAAAAATACACGGCCTTTGAGGCGGATGGTCGTCTTTATCACTTTTTAAGGGTTCCCTTTGGCGTCACGAATGGGGTCTCGGTCTTCCAGCGTGCAATGGACCGAATGGTGGACCAGAACGGGCTGCGGGCTACCTTCCTGTACCTGGATAACGTCACTATCTGCAGCCATGACCAGCAGGACCACGATGCCAACCTCCTTAGATTTTTACGCACTGCGTCTCGCCTGAATCTGACCTACAACAGGGAGAAGTGCGTATTTCGTAAGCGCCGCCTAGCAATTCTCGGATACGTGGTGGAAAACGGGGTCCTTGGCCCTGATCCAGACCGTATGCGTCCCCTCCTGGAACTTCCCCTGCCCACTAGCTTAAAAGCACTGAGAAGATGCTTAGGCTTCTTCTCATACTATGCACAGTGGGTTCCCAATTATGCGGACAAAGCCCGTCCGCTCATCAAGTCTACCTTCTTTCCCCTAGCAACAGAGGCTCGCTTAGCCTTTGAAGGGATAAAAGCCGACATCGCGAAAGCCACGATGCACACCGTTGATGAGTCCATCCCCTTTCAGGTGGAGAGCGATGCATCTGATTTCGCCCTGGCCGCCACACTTAACCAGGCGGGCAGGCCCGTCGCCTTTTTCTCTCGCACCCTCCAAGGCCCTGAAATTCGGCACTCTGCGGTGGAAAAGGAGGCCCAGGCCATTGTGGAGGCCGTTCGGTATTGGCGCCACTACTTGGCGGGAAAACGATTCACCCTGCTCACGGACCAGCGGTCCGTGACGTTCATGTTCAACAACACGTTACGGGGTAAGATCAAAAATGATAAAATCTTGAGGTGGAGAATCGAACTCTCCACCTACAATTATGATATCATGTACCGTCCAGGGAAGCTCAATGAGCCCTCAGACGCCCTGTCGCGTGGAACATGTGCAAGTGTGCAGGAGAATCGATCACAGGCCCTCCACAATGATCTCTGCCATCCGGGGGTCACTCGGCTCTTCCATTTCGTAAAGGCCCGGAATCTACCCTACTCAGTGGAGGATGTCAGGTCCATAACCCGAAGCTGCCAGGTATGTGCTGAATGCAAACCGCACTTCTACCGACCTGACAGAGCACACCTCATTAAAGCCACTCGCCCTTTCGAAAGACTGAGTGTGGACTTCAAGGGCCCCTTTCCTTCGACAGATCGGAACGTGTACTTCCTCAATGTGATTGACGAGTACTCACGATTCCCTTTTGTCATTCCCTGTTCTGATACGACCACTGCCACGGTTATCAAAGCATTACGGGATCTTTTCACCCTGTTCGGTTACCCCAGCTATATCCACAGTGATAGGGGCTCGTCATTCATGAGTGACGACTTGAAGCAATACCTGCTCTCAAAAGGGATTGCCTCAAGTAGAACTACGAGTTACAACTCCAGGGGTAACGGACAGGTTGAACGAGAAAATGCTACAGTCTGGAAGGCTGTCTTACTGGCGTTGAGGTCTAAAGGTCTTCCAGTCTCCCATTGGCAAGAGGTACTCTCTGATGCGCTCCATTCTATCCGCTCACTCCTGTGTACGGCAACCAACGCTACTCCACATGAGAGGATGTTTTCCTTCCCTAGGAAGTCTTCCTCTGGGACCTCATTACCGTCTTGGTTGACGCACTCAGGACCTGTCCTCCTGCGGCGGCATGTTAGGACCCGCAAGTCCGACCCTTTGGTTGAACAGGTCCATCTCCTCCACGCCAACCCTCAATCTGCCTATGTGGCATATCCTGACGGGCGAGAGGACACGGTCTCTATTAGAGATCTGGCGCCTGCAGGGGACTTGGAAACCCCAGTCGCTTCCACACCCCTAGTTAGGGACCCCCCGACCGTTATCTCCCCTCCTGACACGGCGCGGGCAGTATCGGGACCACCACTTAATCCTCTTACTCCCGTGTACAGCTTGCCTGAGTCCAGCAGATTGTCGCCACCTCGTGGTCCACCTGTCCGTGAGGAACTGGAGGAGTCACTGGACACCGCCTTGGAGAGAAGGTCACCACGGTTACCAGAACCGGCGTTACCGCCAGTGTTGAGGAGGTCGCAGAGACGGTGCGGTACTCCAATACGACTGAACTTGTGAATATATGAACAATTATTCTGTTTGTTTTGCCCCGCCGGCCTTTGTTTTAAAGGAGGGGTGAATGTGGTGAACCATAGTTGGTTACCACTATGAGTGCTGAGCCATGGATGGTCAGCACTATGGGTGTTTGTAGATATGTTACTGTAGTTACTGTTGGTGTTAGGGTTGGGCTGTTCTACCTGTTGATATTGTTCTGTGGTACACTCCAGTTGGCTCCGCCTACCAGGGGAAGTATAAAGGTCACTGCACTGCCTGGTGACCCTTTAGTCTGGGATTGTATTGTATATAGTGTGCTCCATTCTTGTCAGTAATAATTTCCCGGGTACAATCTAGCCTCCTGAGTGATTTAATCTCGCATCAGGCACATACATAGTCCCTACCCAGAAATCACCTCATCTACCAGTACCATGACGATCATGGCCATCAGGGCATAGAGACAACAATCGAGCGATTAAAAGAATTATGTTGATGGCCCGAACTGCACGATAATGTTGCCCATTATATCGATAATTGTTTAATTTGTGCTCAGAACAACCCCGACAGCTATGCCAGAAAAGCGGAGCTAAGACACATACGCCGAGTAGAAGGCCCCTGGACACATCTCCAAATTGATTATATCGGCCCACTGCCGCCATGTAGGAATGGATTTAAATACGTCCTGATAATAATAGACACTTTCACCAAATGGGTTGAGGCATTCCCCACTAGATCCAACACAGCTAAGGCCACCGCAAAGATATTAGCCCAGCAGGCGTTTACACGATGGGGTCTTCCCCGCAGCATAGAGTCCGACCAAGGGACACATTTCACCGGGTGGGTGATGCAGAATGTTATGGCTATGTTTGGCATCAAGCAGAAATTCCATATCGCCTACCACCCAAAATCCAGTGGAACCGTAGAGCGCATGGTAGGACTAATTTAAATGTGGATTACAGGGTCAAAGGTAGGGTTCTGAAGACTGTGGAGGAACAGGGAGATCTTGGCGTTCATGTCCACAGATCTCTAAAGGTTGCCACTCAAGTGGATAGAGCTGTGAAGAAGGCCTATAGTGTGTTAGCTTTCATTAACAGGGGGTTGGAGTTTAAGAGCCGTGGGGTTATGCTGCAACTGTACAGGACCTTGGTGAGACCACATTTGGAATATTGTGTGCAGTTCTGGTCACCTCACTATAAGAAGGATGTGGAAGTGCTGGAAAGAGTGCAGAGGAGATTTACCAGGATGCTGCCTGGTTTGGAGGGTAGGTCTTATGAGGAAAGGTTGAGGGAGCTAGGGCTGTTCTCTCTGGAGCGGAGG
The DNA here is from genome assembly GCF_964213995.1 of Mustelus asterias. Taxonomy (NCBI): domain Eukaryota; kingdom Metazoa; phylum Chordata; class Chondrichthyes; order Carcharhiniformes; family Triakidae; genus Mustelus; species Mustelus asterias. Next base: position 44,794,041 of record NC_135808.1, read on the forward strand.
AGGCTGAGGGGAGACTTAATAGAGGTTTATAAAATGATGAAGGGGATAGATAGAGTGAACGTTCAAAGACTATTTCCTCGGGTGGATGGAGCTATTACAAGGGGGCATAACTATAGGGTTCGTGGTGGGAGATACAGGAAGGATATCAGAGGTAGGTTCTTTACGCAGAGAGTGGTTGGGGTGTGGAATGGACTGCCTGCAGTGATAGTGGAGTCAGACACTTTAGGAACATTTAAGCGGTTATTGGATAGGCACATGGAGCACACCAGGATGATAGGGAGTGGGATAGCTTGATCTTGGTTTCAGATAAAGCTCGGCACAACATTGTGGGCCAAAGGGCCTGTTCTGTGCTGTACTGTTCTATGTTCTATGAACCAAACGCTAAAAGGGATCATCAGAAAGACAGTGCAGCAAAATAACACAACATGGGATACAGTACTTCCCTTTGCCCTCATGATGGTACGTAACACCGTTTCCAGTTCTACTGGGTTCACCCCCCACACATTAATGACTGGCCGACCTATGAGGGGAGTTGAATATTTATTGGGGTTTGATTTAACTGAGCCTGCTATCACAGCGCTCACCCACGAGAAAGCTGTCCAGCAGCTAACCGAAAACATTAAAGCAGCCCAGTTAGCCGCAGCTGTCTGACTAGGAGTTAAAAAGAAACAGAGCAAGGCATATTTTGATAAAAGGGTACACCCGGTAGAACATACAGTTGGCCAGCAGGTGATGATTTCCTTCTACAACCCCAGTTCTTTCTTGTCCCTGAGATATGCAGGTCCGCACACCATCACCAACAAAATAAGCCCCTCAGTGTATAAAGTCCCAATCGCCAACGGGAAAACTGGTTGGTTCCACGTCAATCAACTGAAAGCTTACGGGACTCAGAATAATCACTTCCACCATCTCTCATTAGAGATAGGGGAGGATGACACGAGGTGACCAGAATGGCCCCACCCAGGAAATGTATTTCCTCGAACACCTTCTAATCCACTTTCAGGTTCAGACCAGACCCTTACCCCTACCACACTACAGCCCAGAGCCTCGTCCACACCTGAAGTGCCCCTAGGGGCACTGATCGACCTAGACATAACAGGAGACTTGCGCACACTGGAGGACTAGCACGACTTGCCAGATATCGGCCCTCGCAGCATTATGGGTTCTCCCATAAACATAAGCCTTAACATCCCCAGACCCAACAGTGAGGCCCTGACTAAATGACACCGGGTTATTTTGATGGGGACACCCGATGCTGCATCCCACACATGGATAAGGGACCAGACATGTAGATTAATTAGACTGGGACACAAGGATAAAGGACCCCTGAACCCTGATTCAAACGCAGACCCCACAGTGCAGTCCAATGAACAGACAGAGAGAGATTGAATAGGTTGGGACTTTATTCCCTGGAGCGTAGAAGATTGAGGGGAGATTTGATAGAGGTGTATAAGATTTTGATGGGAATAGATAGAGTGAATGCAAGCAGGCTTTTTCCGCTGAGGCTAGGGGGGAAAAAAAACCAGAGGGCATGGGTTAAGGGTGAAAGGAGAAAAGTTTAAAGGGAATATTAGGGGGGGCTTCTTCACGCAGAGAGTGGTGGGAGTGTGGAATGAGCTGCCGGATAAAGTGGTAAATGCTTTTAACATTTAAGAAAAACTTGGACGGGTTCATGGATGAGAGGGGTGTGGAGGGATATGGTCCAAGTGCAGGTCAGTGGGACTAGGCAAAAAATGGCTCGGCACAGACAAGAAGGGCCAAAAGGCCTGTTTCTGAGCTGTAATTTTCTATGGTTCTATGGTTCTATGGACACGGGTATGGAAACCAGGTGAGGAGATAATGATGGAGCCCCATGAGACAAATGATTCAGAAGATGAGTCTCTGTTGGGCAATTGGTTAACGAAAATGCTGAATGAAGGAATCTAAGGTGTTGCAGATGATGAAATTCAGCCTACAGTACAGACCAACGCAAGGTACAAGAATCTCTGATGGAAGCACCCACCTACAAGCAGTTGTATACTGCTGGTACGATTAACCAGGTTATTTACATAATCCGAAGCCAGCTCTTTTGCCAGTTTTCTCTAGTTAAGACAACATTAAGCCAATTATACACAACTTTGGGCAGCTATGCTAAATTTTAACATCTTTGAGGGAGCTGTGCCAAATTTTAAAATCCTCAAGGCGACTGAGCTACATTTTCAACAGGAAATGAAATAAACAAAACTCTTCCAGTGCAAAAGCCTGGTACAATATGCAGCTGCTCTGCGTTCCAAGTGACACTGAGAATTTTATTTCCAGTGTTCTAATGATAGAAGGGCCATCTCTTTACCCCTAAGGTTAAAGGGACACATTTTCAATTCTTAGAGGCACTTGTGCTAAATTTTACATGCGGCCTTCAAACTCCAACACACTTATAGAACAGACACTTCTTCAGGTCCTTACAGACCGACTCCAGTGCTGTTCGAATCCCTATAGTTAATGGTGACTGCTGCTCAACTAAAACCGGCCGCCTTGATTTTGCTGGCCAGTTAAATAAGCTCTTTTCTGACAACACCATGACTCGTCTATTCATCAAAGAACAAAGAACAAAGAACAGTACAGCACATCGATCTGAACAAAAAAATTGCTCCGTAGTGCTCCACAATTAGAATTTTTAAAAAACTACGACATGCAAGCGAAACTTGAGATACCCGGGTCCTCCTGATCACACCACTGTCAAATAAGTGTTCAAAAAAGAAAAGGGGGGGGCATGGACACTTTAAATATATGTGTATACATCAAATATTAGATGCGATAACAGCAGAAATTACATTGATCTCCTCAGGACAGTGACGGACGACGACAGAGATGCAACCTACGATCTACCTCATCGGACTTATCATCGGGATAAGCACACAGGACATTCCAAGCAAGATGAACTTGTGGTATCCAGGTTATTTATGGTTTGCCCCACCTGATGCGGGGGAATGTGAGGAGGGTGTGTTGTGGGTGCACCCCGAGAAGAGTATACTGTTTGGGTGTAACAACCAGCGGCTGGTATACAAAAAACCAAATGGCAGTTCAACTGAATGTTATCTGAGTGTCACCATAGAAGGGGGTTGGTGGGGATTTTCAAATAATGGGTGCACTGAAATTGGATGTCTGGCCAACAGCCCAGAAAAATGATTAGAGCTCGGACAGCAGTGCCCCGGGACACTCATAGAGGGGAACTTTGCATTGTATGAAATAAGAACTGGGCCAAAGCCAACCCCAGACCCATCCCACTCGATTTGTCCTGAAGCCATGCCCGGACCACAGAATGGATTGACATTAAAACACATATTCATATGTTAGGAACAAAAGAGTTGTCAGGGAAAAAGTCGGATCTCTCAGGGACAAAGGAGGGGAATTATGCTTAGAACCCAAGGGAATAGGGGAGATCCTAAATGAATACTTTGCATCGGTATTCACAAAGGAGCAGGACTTGTTGACTGGGAGTGTCTCAGAGGGAGGTGTTGACCCGTTAGAGAGAATCTCCATCACTAGGGAGGAAGTGTTAGGTTTTTTAGGTAACATTAAAACTGACAAATCCCCAGGGCCTGATGGCATCTATCCTAGACTGCTCAGGGAGACAAGAGATGTAATTGCTGGGCCTCTGACGGAAATCTTTGTCTCTTCATTGGACACAGGTGAGGTCCCTGAGGATTGGAGGATAGCAAATGTGGTACCGTTATTTAAGAAGGGTAGCAGGGATAACCTGGGAAATTATAGGTCAGTGAGCTTGACGTCCGTGGTAGGGAAGTTGTTGGAGACGATTCTTAGAGACAGGATGTAAGTGCATTTAGAACAGAACAATCTCATGAGTGACAGACAGCATGGTTTTGTAAGAGGGAGGTCATGCCTTACAAATTTGGTGGAGTTTTTTGAGGAAATGACAAAAACGGTTGACGAAGGAAGGGCCGTGGATGTCGTCTATATGGATTTCAGTAAGGCATTTGACAAAGTCCCTCATGGCAGGTTGGTTAAGAAGGTTAAGGCTCATGGGATACAAGGAGAGTGGCTAGATGGGTAGAAAACTGGCTTGGCCACAGGAGACAGAGGGTAGCAGTCGAAGGGTCTTTTTCTGGCTGGAGGTCTGTGACCAGTGGTGTTCAGCAGGGCTCTGTACTGGGACCTCTGCTATTTGTGATATATATAAATGATTTGGAAGAAGGTGTAACTGGTGTAATCAGCAAGTTTGCAGATGACACGAAGATAGCTGGACTTGCAGATAGTGATGAACATTGTCGGACAATACAGCAGGATATAGATAGGCTGGAAAATTGGGCGGAGAAATGGCAGATGGAATTTAATCCAGATAAATGCGAAGTGATGCATTTTGGAAGAACTAATGTAGGGGGGAGTTATACAATAAATGGCAGAGCCATCAAGAGTATAGAAACACAGAGGGACCTAGGTGTGCAAGTCTACAAATCCTTGAAGGTGGCAGCACAGGTGGAGAAGGTGGTGAAGAAGGCATATGGTATGCTTGCCTTTATAGGACGGGGTATAGAGTATAAAAGCTAGAGTCTGATGATGCAGCTGTATAGAACGCTGGTTAGGCCACATTTGGAGTACTGCATCCAGTTCTGGTCGCCGCACTACCAGAAGGATGTGGAGGCTTTAGAGAGAGTGCAGAGAAGGTTTACCAGGATGTTGCCTGGTATGGAGGATCTTAGCTATGAGGAGAGATTAGGTAAACTGGGCTTGTTTTCCCTGGAAAGACGGAGAATGAGGGCAGACCTAATAGAGGTGTACAAAATTATGAAGGGTATAGATAGGGTGAACAGTGGGAAGTTTTTTCCCAGGTCGGAGGTGACGATCACGAGGGGTCACGGGCTCAAGGTGAGAGGGGCGAGGTATAACTCAGATATCAGAAGGACGTTTTTTACACAGAGAGTGGTGGGGGCCTGGAATGCGCTGCCAAGTAGGGTGGTGGAGGCAGACACGCTGGCATCGTTTAAGACTTACCTGGATAGTCACATGAGCAGTCTGGGAATGGAGGGATGGTCTAGTTGGACCAATGAGCGGCACAGGCTTGGAGGGCCGAAGGGCCTGTTTCCTGTGCTGTACTGTTCTTTGTTCACACAGGGAAAACCTTGTTGGACAACATCCACCACGAATTGGTACCTGTGGTGATGGATATAGCTGGGACCCAACTGACAGAGTGGTGCTCTCCCCAGTTTAAGAGATTATACCTCCACTTAACTTGCAGACTCTTAGGACAGAAGGTAGGAATGGATGAAAGACAGGAAAGATCAAGAGGGAGTTAGTCAATGACATGGCCACAGCATACTTTTGGAGTGACAGTTGGTGTCTCAGTGAGGGAGTGCTGCTCGGGCTGCAGTGGAGAGTGACAGTTGGTGTCTCAGTGAGGGAGTGCTGCTCGGGCTGCAGTGGAGTGTGACAGTTGGTGTCTCAGTGAGGGAGTGCTGCTCGGGCTGCAGTAGAGTGTGACAGTTGGTGTCTCAGTGAGGGAGTGCTGCTCGGGCTGCAGTAGAGAGTGACAGTTGGTGTCTCAGTGAGGGAGTGCTGCTCGGGCTGCAGTGGAGAGTGACAGTTGGTGTCTCAGTGAGGGAGTGCTGCTCGGGCTGCAGTAGAGAGTGACAGTTGGGGAAGTGTGGGGAAGTTTTTTGTTTTCTTTTTTTCTTGCTGGTAATGGCTTCAGGGATGGCAGTTCAGGCAGTATGCTGCATCTCCTGTGGGATGTATGTGGTGAGGAAATCCAGTAGTGTTTCAGGAGATTTTAGTTGTAAGAAGTGCATTAGATTGCAGCTTCTGGAGGAGCGTGTAAAGGAGCTGGAGGGGGAGGTAGAGGAACTCCGCATAATTCGGGAGGCGGAGGTGGAAGTTGATAGGAGTTATAGAGAAATAGTAACTCCTAGAAATGAGGCTTGGGTCAATGCCAGGAGGAGGGGTAAGAAGCAATCGGGAAGACAATCCCCTGGGGCGGTTCCCCTCCATAATAGGTTTTCGGTGCTGGAGGCTACAGTTGAGGAGGAATCAACTGAGCATAGAGAGCAGATCTCTGGGGGTGAGCCGAGTGAGAAAGCTCAGGTGGTTAGGGGCTGTAAAAGACTGGGCCTTGTGATTGGGGACTCCACAATTAAGGAGACAGATAGGAGGGTCGGAACTAAAGGTAGGGACTCAGGGTTGGTGTGTTGCCTACCAGGGGCTGGGGTCCGGGATGTGTCTGACAGGGTATTCAGGACTCTTAGGGGGGAGGGAGATAAACCACAAGTTATTGTACATGTGGGGACACACGACATAGGGAGGATAGGGGAAGGGGATATTAGGCAGGGATTTATGGAGTTGGGGTGGAAACTAAAGGCCAAGACTGACAGAGTGGTTATCTCTGGACTCTTGCCTGTACCACGGGATAGTTTAGAGAGGAATAGGGAGAGGGAAGGTTTGAATTCATGGCTGAGGGGATGGTGCAGGAGGGAGGGGTTCAGGTACTTAAGCAATTGGGGCTCGTACTGGGGAAGGTGTGACCTCTATGAGAAGGATGGTCTACACCTTAATCAGAAGGGGACCAATATCCTGGGGGGTAAATTTGCTAAGGCCATGCAGGGAGGTTTAAACTGATTCGGGGGGGGGGAGGGATCCTGAGTAGTGGGGCTGAAAGTGAGGGATGCATGGATGGGGACTGCAATGCACGGCATTGCAGAGGTGGGGTGGAGCAGGGTTTGAAATGTGTATACTTCAATGCCAGGAGTATTCGCAATAAAGTGGGTGAACTTGCAGCGTGGATCAGTACCTGGGACTTCGATGTTGTGGCTATTTCAGAGACATGGATAGAGCAGGGGCAGAAATGGATGCTGCAGGTCCCGGGGTTCAAATGTTTTAGTCGAAGTAGGGAAGGAGGTAGAAGAGGGGGAGGGGTAGCATTATTGGTCAGAGATTGTATCACAGTGTCAGAGAGGAGGTTTGATGAGGACTTATCTGTTGAGGTAGTATGGGCGGAGATTAGAAATAGGAGAGGAGAGGTCACCCTGTTGGGAGTCTTTTATAGACCTCCTAAAAGTTCTAGAGAGGTTGAGGAAAGGATTGCGGAGTCAATCCTGCTTAGGAGTGAAAGTAATAGGGCAATTGTTATGGGGGATTTTAACTTGACTAATATTGACTGGAATTGTTATAGCTCTAGCTCGTTAGAGGGGTCAGTTTTTGTTCAAAGCGTGCAGGAAGGTTTTTTGACTCAGTATGTAGACAGGCCAACTAGAGGTGAGGCTATATTGGATCTGGTGCTGGGAAATGAGCCAGACCAGGTGCTAGACTTGGAAGTTGGTGTGCATTTTGGTGATAGTGACCACAATTCGGTTACGTTCACCTTAGTGATGGAAAGGGATAGGCATGAACCTCGGGCCAATGGTTTTAGCTGGGGGAAGGGTAATTATGAGGCTATTAGGAGAGAATTAGGAAACATAGGTTGGACTAGGAGATTACAGGGACTGGGAACGTCCGACATGTGGAGTTTTTTCAAGGAGCAGCTACTGCGAGTCTGTGATAGGTATGTCCCTGTCAGGCAAGGAGGAATTGGTAGGGCTAGGGAACCGTGGTGCACCAAAAAAGTTTCTTTGTTGGTTAAAAAGAAAAAGGAGGCTTATGTTCGGATGAGACGTGAGCACTCGGGTAGTGCACTAGAAAGCTTTAGATTGGCTAAGAGGGAGTTGAAGAGCGAGCTTAGAAGGGCTAAAAGGGGACATGAGAAGACTTTGGCGGATAGGGTTAAAGAGAATCCTAAGGCGTTCTATAGGTATGTCAAGAACAGAAGGTTGGTTAGGGCAAGTTTAGGGCCAGTTATAGATGGCAGAGGGAAGTTATGTGTGGAACCGGAGGAGATTGGTGAAGCATTGAACCAATATTTCTCTTCGGTGTTCACGCAAGGGGACATGAATATAGCTGAGGAGGACACTGGGTTGCAAGGGAGTAGAATAGACAGTATTACAGTTGATAAGGAGGATGTGCAGGATATTCTGGAGGGTCTGAAAATAGATAAATCCCCTGGTCCGGATGGGATTTATCCAAGGATTCTCTGGGAGGCAAGAGAAGTGATTGCAGAGCCTCTGGCTCTGATCTTCAGGTCGTCGTTGGCCTCTGGTATAGTACCAGAAGATTGGAGGTTAGCGAATGTTGTCCCATTGTTTAAGAAGGGGAACAGAGACTTCCCCGGGAATTATAGACCGGTGAGTCTCACTTCTGTTGTCGGCAAGATGTTGGAAAAAATTATAAGGGATAGGATTTATAGTTATTTGGAGAGTAATGAATTGATAGGTGATAGTCAGCATGGTTTTGTGGCAGGTAGGTCGTGCCTTACTAACCTTATTGAGTTTTTTGAGAAAGTGACCAAGGAGGTGGATGGGGGCAAGGCAGTGGACGTGGTATATATGGATTTTAGTAAGGCGTTTGATAAGGTTCACCATGGTAGGCTTCTGCAGAAAATGCAGATGTATGGGATTGGGGGTGATCTAGGAAATTGGATCAGGAATTGGCTAGCGGATAGGAAACAGAGGGTGGTGGTTGATAGTAAATATTCATCATGGAGTGCGGTTACAAGTGGTGTACCTCAGGGATCTGTTTTGGGGCCACTGCTGTTTGTAATATTTATTAATGATCTGGATGAGGGTATAGTTGGGTGGATTAGCAAATTTGCTGATGACACCAAAGTCGGTGGTGTGGTAGACAGTGAGGAAGGGTGTCGTAGTTTGCAGGAAGACTTAGACAGGTTGCAAAGTTGGGCCGAGAGGTGGCGGATGGAGTTTAATGCGGAGAAGTGTGAGGTAATTCACTTTGGTAGGAATAACAGATGTGTTGAGTATAGGGCTAACGGGAGGACTTTGAATAGTGTGGAGGAGCAGAGGGATCTAGGTGTATGTGTGCATAGATCCCTGAAAGTTGGGAATCAAGTAGATAAGGTTGTTAAGAAGGCATGTGGTGTCTTGGCGTTTATTGGTAGGGGGATTGAATTTAGGAGTCGTAGTGTTATGTTGCAACTGTACACAACTCTGGTGCGGCCGCACTTGGAGTACTGTGTGCAGTTCTGGTCCCCACATTACAGGAAGGATGTGGAGGCTTTGGAGAGGGTGCAGAGGAGGTTTACCAGGATGTTGCCTGGTATGGAGGGGAGATCCTATGAGGAGAGGCTGAAGGATTTGGGATTGTTTTCGCTGGAAAGGCGGCGGCTAAGAGGGGATCTTATTGAAACATATAAGATGATTAGAGGTTTAGATAGGGTGGATAGTGATAGCCTTTTTCCTCTGATGGAGAAATCCAGCACGAGGGGGCATGGCTTTAAATTGAGGGGGGGTAGTTATAGAACCGATGTCAGGGGTAGGTTCTTTACCCAGAGGGTGGTGAGGGATTGGAATGCCCTGCCAGCATCAGTAGTAAATGCGCCTAGTTTGGGGGCGTTTAAGAGATCCGTAGATAGGTTCATGGACGAAAAGAAATTGGTTTAGGTTGGAGGGTCACAGTTTTTTTTTTTTTTTTTAACTGGTCGGTGCAACATCGTGGGCCGAAGGGCCTGTTCTGCGCTGTAATCTTCTATGTTCTATGTTCTATGTTCTATTTACATCCTTCCTGTAACTAGGTGACCAAAACTGTACACAATACTCCAAATTCGGCCTCACCAATGCCTTATATAACCTTACCATAACACTCCAACTTTTATACTCGATACTCCGATTTATAAAGGCCAATGTACCAAAGGCACTCTTTACGACCCTATCCGCCTGTGACGTCACTTTTAGGGAATTCTGTACCTGTATTCCCAGTAGTAGTACCTGTATTCCCATATGTAGTGCATATGGACAGTGGATGACAGAACAGCGAAGGGAAAACCTAGAGCAGGTACACAGTGGACAGGTTCCGTCTTCGAATAGTGATGAACAGATGGAACACCTATTTACGGGTAAGAAACACCCCAAGCTATCTGGCTGCCAGATGTGACAGTTGACCAAAGTCTGGTTCAATGACGACTGCAAAGGGACTCCAGGGAAAGCCCTGGGAATGATATTAGGGCTCCTCATAATCACTGACGACCGGGTCGGATTGAGGGTCTTTGAAGTGGAGAATATAGGGACTATCCATGAGGATATCTGGATAGGGCACGACGGCACTTTACCATACACATTGGAGAAAGAAGGGAAGCTCATCGGCACTACTCTGGACAGATGTCAGCAAACTGACGAAATAATCGCATGCCCGTACCCAGTTTATTTAAATGAGCATGCACTGTGTGGCTTCAGAACAAACACTCGCCTAAATTGCTCAGTAGAAGCTCGTAGCCTGGACACAGACATAACTTGGGTAGCTTACAAGGGAGCAGGGAGGTACTGTCTCACCACCTCCCTGAAACAATATCAGAATGTCGCGACACATTGTAACATTACTAACACTACATTCTGCATCAAACCAGACACACCAGTCAGGGTGGGCCTCATTCAACTAATAGACATTCATAAGAGGGAGAGGGTAGATTTGAACGCCACTGACGAACTCCGATAGACTCTCGGGGAGTACCATGAGAAATATGACACAAGCCTAAAACTCCTGCCAGAGGAATTGAACCTGATTCGGGCAAATTTGGCTACAGCCCACAGAACCTTCACCAAAGTAGTACAGCAGACCCAAGAGGTGAAAAGGAGGATTAAAGAAATTAAAGTCACCTCTTGGTGGGATGACCTTTGGAACTGGGGCTGAAACATCCAAATCCATCCATTTAATCGCATAATGTCACACCTGGCAGTAGTACTGATTTTGTTCACCCTGGTATACCTAATCATCCTCACAGTCCAATTCAGCCGATGGAAAAAGAGGATCGCCCGGAGGCAGAACGTAGGGTCGCCCTTGAACCATGGTCCCCTCTAATTCAGTAGAGCAGTAGAGCCTGCCATTTTGCGATTTGTGCTAATGAGCCGTTGGAAATCCTACGACCAAAATGTGCCTCAGATCTGCGAATACTTTATTCTAATGTTTGCTTGAGTGTTCGTTTATAATTAGTTTATTATAATAATGGTGTTTGGAATATCTGATTGTCTGTATTTGTGGATAATTAGCTTATTGTAATAATGGTGTTTCGAATATGTGGTTGTTTTTATTTGTAGAGTGTTGTTGTCTGTAGCTTCTGGAATATGTTGAACGAATGTATTATTACTGTGCATGCCAATGCCTGGGCCTTACTTGACTGTTGAGTGACTGGGGAATTCCTGACAGATACTGGTCCTGAGTTTGTGATCCATCACGCTTCGTGTTCAGGATCAAAGGGGGGACTGTGGCCAAACGGGCAATCTAAAATGGTGTTTGTAAAGCACCCTGGGACAATTGGGCAAGAACTAAAACGACAGGCTGCAGCCTAAAAGACAGGGATAAACAGGCTGCAACCCAGACGAGTGAATATGGGTCATCTCCAGGACAAAAGAGACTTTCTGGTCAAACAGGGTTGTTTACCAGACATAGAGGTGCTGTAACCCTTTATTTGGGAGGGAGGTGAGTATTCTATGTGCCCCCTGCACCTGCAGACATGGCCGTTGGGGACACACCCAGAGATCGGTGTGGCAGCACCCGATTGGACTTTATCAATCAGGGTGATCAAGTCCTGATCGATTGATTGGCAATGGCCAAAAGGAGCGCGAAACCCAACGGGGTATAAAGGGTGCTGCACAACCAAGAATCTCTCTCTCTCTCTGACCCCACGAACGAGCTACAACAACGGTGACCATTGCCAGCGACGACCAGAACTAGGAGAACCACCACACCCGAGAAGGAAGGAAGACAGACATGGGGAGAAAGTGCAAACTTTCTCTCAACTTACCAAAAGAAAAAAATCATGTTCTCAATATACTCTGACACCTTGTTATCTTTCTGAACAGGCATGCCAGAGTGCCAGACCAGACCAAAGGACCAGATTTCGCAGAGGACGACCGAGACCAGTGCACAGATAAAGGCCAATATCTGCTTGGGTACTTGCCAGTCACGCAAAGTTATGTCAAGGTCTTGTTTTGGACTTGAACTCTAGTATTTTCTGTAAGATAACTTATTGTTCATTGGGTGGGTGATTATTGATTGTGAGTCTTAAATAAATATTGGTTGTGCGAACAGGACGTCTACTCGCAGTTATTTGTCCACCGTATAAGGAGTAAAACAGACTGTGCGGCAGGCGCAACACAAAGAACAAAGAACAAAGAAAGGTGCAGCACAGGAACAGGCCCTTTGGCCCTCCAGGCCTGCGCCGATCATGATGCCTGCCTAAACTAAAACCGTATGCATTTATGGAGTCCGTATCCTTCCATTCCCATCCTATTCATGTATTCGTCTAGATGCCCCTTAAATGCCGCTATTGTACCTGCTCCCACCATTGCTTCAGGCAGCGTGTTCCAGCCATTCACCACTCTCTGTGTAAAAAACTTGCCTTGCACATCTCCTCTGAACGTTTCCTCACGCACTTTAAACCCCTAGTACTTGACTTTTCTATCTAGGAAAGAGCATCTGACTACTCTGTCCATGCCACTCATAATCTTGTAGATCTTGTTGATACTCCAGAAATTACCTGGTTAAGTATTGCAGAAGAGGCCGACATTTCTAACACTGTGGCCAATGCATACTCAGAGGGCCCGAACAGCACAAATCAGTGGTTTATGCAACATGTGTAATTACAACGCATGTGCATAGGTCAGGACATCCATAGTGTCCTGTTCATCAAATATGAACATCTTGGTCGATACAGTGGCGCAGTGGTTAGCACTGCTGCCTCACAGTGCCAGGGACCAAGATTCAATTCCAGCCTCAGGTTGGAGTTTGCACTTTCTCCCCATGTCTGTTAGGTTTCCTCCGGGTGCTCCGGTTCCCTCCCACTGTCCAAAGATGTGCCAGTTAAGTTGATTAGCCATGCTAAATTAACCCTAATATCAGGGGGATTAGCAGGGTAAATGAGATTACGGGAATAGGATCTGGGTGGGATTGTGGTCGGTGCAGACTTGATGGGCTGAATGGCCTCCTTCTGTAATGTGGGGATTCTATGATCTCAATATTCACTGCTTTGATATCTTATTTAATTTTCTCTCCCAACATATTCCTAATGCCTTCTGGTAAGTATTTCTCCCAACTTACCAAAAGGAAAAAATCATGTTCTCAATATACTCTGACACCTTCTTATCTTTCTGAACAGGCATTTCAGAACTAAAACATGTTTGCCCAATTGGTGGATTTCTCAGCTCTCTCCTATTTTGTGTCAATTTTAATACATCTACACTGTTCTCTCTCATTAACACAATCTGTACACCTCGAAGAGGATGTTAGTCTTACAATATTTAAAAATACGAATAATGGAATACTGTGTCCAGTTCTGGTTACCCTATTATAGAAAGGATATTATTAAACTAGAAAGAGTGCAGAAAAGATTTATTAGGATGCGACCTGGACTTGATGGTTTGAGTTATAAGGAGACGCTGGATAGACTGGGACTTTTTTCTCTGGAGCGTAGGAGGCTGAGTTGTGATCTTATAGAGGTCTATAAAATAATGAGGGGCACAGATCAGCTAGACAGTCAATATCTTTTCCCAAAGGTAGGGGAGTCTAAAACGAGATGGCAGAGGTTTAAGGTGAGAGGAGAGAGATACAAAAGTATCCAGAGGGGCAATTTTTTTCACACAGAGGGTGGTGAGTGTCTGGAACAAGCTGCCAGATGTAGTAGTAGAGGCAGGTACAATTTTGTCTTTTAAAAAGCATTTAGATAGTTACATGGGTACGATGGATATAGAGGGATATGGGCCAAATGTGGGCAATTGGGATTATCTTAGGGGTTTTAAAAAAAGGGCAGCATGGACAAGTTGGGCCGAAGGGCCTGTTTCCATGCTGTAAACCTCTATGACTCTGTGACCCTATGACTCTAATTCAATTAATGCCAATACACAGCGAGTATTGGGAGTGTGGCAGGATTCTATGTGGGTTTGTGAACTTGTTCCAGAACCTGGGACATTGTCATGTTCCATTTGACTTAGTTTTCTGCTAAGGATCCACAGGACTAACAATTGTGAGGAATTATGCTAGAGGATGCAGGCAATAGGTGAAGAAGAAGATGCAGGCATAGCAGACTGGCACTGTTCTCATCAAAATCTCAGTAACAAATTAAACTCCACATTTCAAAACTGAAACCATGAAGACATACTTACCGTTAGTTCTTGTTCCAGACCCCCAATGTACGACTTATTGCCACTTTCATGGAGGATCCCAAATCTGACATACACCCTGCCCTCCACAGCCTCACCATATGTATGCCTTTGAAAACAATAGTCAAGATTCATAAATATTTTGTCAGAACCAGCTGGAAGAATAGATGTGTGTTTTTGAAGGCTCGGTATTTGTTAACTCACCTATTGTGAGTTAAGGCGTGTGGGGGTGGGGTATGGGTCATGGGGCGCAGTGGTAGCGCCCCTACCACTAGACCAGAAACTCCATGTTCAGGTCCCAAACCAAGACTTGTTGGCCATGGAAAGAGCGTTGAATGCTTTTCAACGGGCTGATCAGCAGCTCAAAAATCCTCCCCCAGTATTCCCCAAAGGGTAGAATAAAAAGTATGGATGTGAAGATACACTAAAAAAGTAAACACATGAGCATCAGAGATTTGAATGAGCTCAGTTTTATGCAAGAACCTTAGGCAATGATCAAGATTTCAATCGTATGGGACCTGAGACAGGGCAATGTTGAGCAATATTACAGAGGTAGAGCTCTTTGTTACAGTATCAATAAAAGGCTACAAGATTATCTTAGAAGTACAGTGTATTATCAATTTCGCAAAAATAACTGACTTCACGTCAAACACTTCCAAGGAGATGGATGTAGTTGTTAGAAAGAGAATTGGAACAGTGATGGAAATGATTCTCAAACTTCATGAATCTGCCACAACCATTTTTTGTGGCCTTCAATCAGTTTGTATCTTTCAATCAGGCCTGATGACTGCTTCTGGTTGTCAGAAATAAAATTCCCTATTCATTACCTGAAGATGCAGAACTTTAGCAATTGAGGCAATACATTGAATGTGTTCAAGGAGTTAGATATAGCTCTTTTTGCTAAAGGGATCAAAAAATATGGGGGAAAGCGAGTGCAGGCAAGTGATTTGAATTATCTGCCATGATCAGAATGAGTGGCAGAATTGGCTTGAAGAGCTTACTGGCCAATTCCTGCCTCTATTTCCATGTTTCTATGTTTACCGGGATACGGAAAAGTCTTGATCAGTGGTGGCCTGACTGTTAAACAATGTCATAGGAGTCCTCTTGATGAATGCTGTCCCTTTTAAATAATGCAGACATTTTGGGATTGTCAGTGCCATTATTTCAGTCAGGAAAGGGCGGCATGGTAGCACAGTGGTTAGCCCTGCTGCTTCACAGCTCCAGGGACCTGGGTTCGATTCCTGGCTTGGGTCACTGTCTGTGTGGAGTTTGCACATTCTCCTCGTGTCTGCGTGGGTTTCCTCCGGGTGCTCCGGTTTCCTCCCACAGTCCAAAGATGTGCGGGTTAGGTTGATTGACCATGCTAAAATTGCCCCTTAGTGTCCTGGGATGCGTAGGTTAGAGGGATTAGCGGATGGGATATGGGGGTAGGGCCTGGGTGGGATTGTGGTCGGTGCAGACTCGATGGGCCGAATGGCCTCTTTCTGTACTGTAGGGTTTCTATGATTTCTATGATGATTTCTATGAAAGTATAAGTGCTGCAACGCTGTTTGACGACTCAGTTACTCTACTTACTTGGCCACAATTTTAAACTTGAATTCATCTTTCGTCACGAGGTAAAACAATTCATCCGCTTGTACCTTGACATCAAACCTGGGGAGAACTTGAACAACACATTCTGTATCATGTAATGCACCATCATGCAAAATACTGACTGCTTGTATATAGGCAAAACAGCTCATTCACTTGTCCCAAACTTCAACCTAGGAGTGATAAATGAGCAGTGGTCTCAGTTGAATGCATTGCCATACACATTTCATCTGCTCCATAATAACAGCTCCCAGGATGCAAATTTTCATTCATATTCCCAGAACTGAGATTCATAGACCTATGCCTAAGATATTTAATTCATAGAATCCCAACAGTGCAGAATGAGGCCATTGATTATGCACTGACTCTCTGACAGAGCCTATTGTATGCATGCGCTTGTACATGCACTTCTGTATTTGCAAATGTGCATATGGATGTGCATCTCATGCTGACTCAGTCCCACCCCCTGCTGACTCAGTCCCACCCCCTGCTGACTCAGTCCCACCCCCTGCTGACCCAGCCCCGCCCCCTGCTGACTCAGTCCCACCCCCTGCTGACCCGCCCCCGCCCCTTGTAGGTATGTACACATTTCTAGCATGTATCTCAAATTGACCCCCATATGTACAGTATGTCTGTCCAGAAGTAAGGCTATTTATTGGCAACACACTAGATGTGCTGGTCAAATGTAATGGAGAAGTTTGGCAGTAGAATAACTACAAAGAATTTGAACCATGCAATTATTGTCATTACTGACAATAATTGTATTGCGCTGTAATGTTCTATGTTCTATTACTAATAATTAAGGTCATGATGAAAGATTCACAATGGGGTTAATCTTCAGTGAACTTTTACAACTGCCATGGAATTGACAGTTCCAAGGGTGGAAGTGTCAATTACAAGGGGACACAGGTTCAGGGTGAGAGGGGAAAATTTAAGGGAGATGTGCGGAGGAAGTTCTTCACGCAGAGAGTACTGGGTGCCTGGAATGTACTGCCAGAGGGTGTGGTGGAAGCAGGCACATCAGTAACATTTGAGAGACGTCTGGATGGGAGGAATGAATAGGGAGGAAACAGAGGGAAATGGACCAAGTAAGAGCAGAAGAATTATTTTTAGTTCGGGCATCATTATCGGCACAGGGCCAAAGGGCCTGTTCCTGTGCTGTACTTTCTTTGCTCTTTGTTCTTTGTAAAAATACTTACCTTTTTGTTTTTATCAGTTTTGTTTCTGACTATTTTACGCTGAACAAATATTTGCCACTGAGATTGATTGTTATTTTCACAATTTGTTTTGACTTTTTTCACCAACACAATTATGGGAAAGGTAGAGATTTGACAGTGGTGAATAGAATTTTGGAAGATTGAATTTGGAGAGATAGAATTCATATGGAAGAAATCTGGAAGAGTGTGTATTTCTGGGGATACATTTTGGGAGATTACATTTGAGGAGGATAATGAAGTATTGTGAGAATAATCTTCAACGAGAGAGGATTTGGGTGGAATATAATTCAAAATATAGGAAATTTGATGAAATAGAATTTTATTTGATCTTCATTCTTTCATGGGATGTTGGTCTTCTGAACAGCATTTGTTGCTTACCCCAATTTGCACTTCAACTCAAGTGTTTGCTGAGTTTTTGGCGTCAGCTATTAAAAATCTATCACATTGCTGCAGGTTGGGAATCAAAATATGCTCCAGTCTGTAAGGACGGCAACCCTAGTCAACCATTATTTTGATTGCACAATCACTGACAGATTAGATGGCCAGCATTATCGTAAAAGTATGTTTTCGATTTTAGGTACTTTGAATTTCAGATTCCACAACCTGTATGGAATCTGAATCTTGCTCCCAAGGTATTTTCCTTGAGCACTGAATTACGTGTCTTGTACACCACACCCTTCCCTCATTAAACAGATGGAATTTGAGTGAGAGGTATATTGGGCAATGGAAATTTGGGCACTTTAATTCACTTTCAGGTGAAAGAGAATTTAGTCGGAGAATTGACATGTTGTACATGATATGGATAACTGTTTCAAATATAGACTTCACTTTTCAAGCTATTTTATTGAGGTTTTTAAAAATGGAAACATGGACCGACAGACAACCTGACAGGTTTGTTCAAAACTTGTCAGAATCTAAAGAGCTAGCTTTAGATTCAAAGACTCAAAGAACTAAGAAAAGTACAGCACAGGAACAGGCCCTTTGGCCCTCCAAGCTTGGGCCAATCATGATGTCCTAACTGAACTAAAAAAAACCTTCTGGCCTTACTCAGTCCGTATCCCCCTATTCCCCGCCATTCATATCAGAACATAAGAACACAAGAACTAGGAGCAGGAGTAGACCATTTGGCCCCTCGAGCCTGCTCCGCCATTCAATAAGATCATGGCTGATCTTTTCGTGGACCGAGCTCCACTTACCAGAACCCTTAATTCCTTTACTGTTCAGAAATTTATCTATTGTTGCCTTAAAAACATTCAACAAGGTAGCCTCAATTCACATGTACCCATCCAGATGCCTCTTAAATAATGTGCCTGCTTCAACCACCTCTGGCAGCACGTTCCACACACCCACCACTCTTTGTGTAAAAAACCTCCCCCGCACATCTCCCTTAAACTTTTCCCTCTCATCCTGAACCTGTGATCCCTTAGAACATAGAACATAGAACATAGGAAAACTACAGCACAAACAGGCCCTTCGGCCCACAAGTTGCGCCGAACATGTCCCTACCTACTAGGCTTACCTATAACCCTCTATCTTACTAACTTCCATGAACTTATCCAAAAGTCTCTTAAAAGACCCTAGCACAGTGGTTAGCACTGCTGCTTCACAGCTCCAGGGACCTGGGTTCGATTCCTGGCTTGGGTCACTGTCTATGTGGAGTTTGCACATTCTCCTCGTGTCTGCGTGGGTTTCCTCCGGGTGCTCCGGCTTCCTCCCACAGTCCAAAGATGTGCGGGTTAGGTTGATTGGCTATGCTAAAATTTCCCCTTAGTGTCCTGGGATGCATGGACTAGCGGGTAAAATATGTAGGGATATGGGGGTGGGATTGTGGTCGATGCAGACTCGATGGGCCGAATGGCCTCTTTCTGTACTGTAGGGTTTCTATGATTTCTATGAATCCGCCTCCACCACCACTACCGGCAGCTGATTCCAGGCACCCACCACCCTCTGAGTGAAAAACTTACCCCTAACATCTCCTCTGTACCTACTCCCCAGCACCCTAAACCTGTGACCTCTTTTGGCAACCATTTCAGCCCTGGGTAAAAGCCTCTGAGAATCCACTCTATCAATACCCCTCAACATCTTATACACCTCTATCAGGTCACCTCTCATCCTTCGCCTTTCCAAGGAGAAAAGACCAAGCTCTCTCAACCTATCCTCATAAGGCATGCCACCTAATCAGGCAACATCCTTGTAAATCTCCTCTGCACCCTTTCTATGGCTTCCACATCCTTTCTGTAATGAGGCGACCAGAACTGGGCACAGTACTCCAGGGGGGTTCTGACCAGGGTCCTATACAGCTGCAGCATTATCTCCCGATTTCTAAACTCAATTCTTCTATTGATGAAGGCCAGTATTCCATACGTCTTCTTAACCACTGCCTCCACCTGCGACGCTGCTTTGAGCGTCCTATGAACCTGGACCCCAAGATTCTTCTGATCTTCCACACTGCCAAGCGTCTCACCCTTAATATTATATTCTTTCATCCTATTCGACCTGCCAAAATCAACCACCACACACTTATCTATGTTGAAGTCCATCTGCCACTTCTCCGCCCAGTCTTGCATCTTATCTATGTCTCGTTGCAACTGTTGACATCCCTCTACACTATCCATAACCCCACCAACCTTTGTGTCATCAGCAAACTTGCCAACCCATCCTTCCACTTCCTCATCCAGGTCATTTATAAAAATCACAAAGAGCAAGGGTCCCAGAACAGATCCCTGGGGCACTCCACTGGTGACCGACCTCCATGCTGAAAAAGACCCATCTACAACCACTCTTTGCCTTCTGTGGGCAAGCCAGTCCTGAATCCACAAAGCAATGTCCCTTTGTATCCCATGCCCCTTCACTTTCTCAATGAGCCTTGCATGGACCACCTTATCAAACGCCTTGCTGAAATCCAAATAAACTACATCTACCACTCTTCCCTCATCTATGTGTCTAGTTACATCTTCAAAAAATTCAATTAGGCTTGTAAGGCATGATCTGCCTTGGACAAAGCCGTGCTGGCTACTTCTGATCATCCTATTCCTCTCCAGATGTTCATAAATCCTGCCTCTCAGGATCTTCTCCATCAACTTACCAACCACTGAGGTTAGACTCACTGGTTTATAATTTCCCGGGCTATCTCTTCTCCCTTTCTTGAATAACGGAACCACATCTGCAATCCTCCAATCCTCTGGAACCTCCCCCGTCTCCATTGATGATGCAAAGATCATCGCCAGAGGCTCAGCAATCTCTTCCCTCGCCTCGCACAGTAACCTGGGGTACATCCCATCCGGTCCCGGCGATTTATCTAACTTGATGCTTTTCAAAAGCTGCAACACATCCTCTTTCCTAATGTCCACATGCTCAATCTTCTCAGTCCACTGCAAGTCTGCACTGCAACTACCAAGATCCTTTTCCACTGTGAATGCTGAAGCAAAGTATTCATTGAGTACCTCTGCCATTTCTACCGGTTCTATACAGACTTTCCCACTGTTACATTTGATAGGTCCTACTCCTTCACATCTTATCCTCTTGCTCTTAACACATCCTCTTGTAATTGACACTTCCATCCTGGGAAAAAGCCTCTGACTATCCACCCTGAATATGCCTCACATAATTTCATAGACCTCTATCAGGTCTCCCCTCAACCTCCGTGTAAAAACAATCCTAGTTTATTCAATTTCTCCTCATAGCCAACCCACTGGAGACCAGGCAACATCCTGCAGAACCTTCCTTGCACTCGCTTCAAAACTTCCACATCCTTCTGATTGTGTGGTGACCAGAACTGATGCAATACTCAAATGCGGCCTAACCAAGGTTTTATATAGCTCACCCAAGGATGCCCATTTAAATGTTCTGAAACGCTTTGGCTTCTAAGGGAATAAAAGAGAGGTGGAGATTCAATTTAAGATCAGCAACGTCTTTCCTTGCTTGAAATAATGTCTTCATGAAAATTAGCATTGTACTCATGCCTGTGTTTTTGAATTGTCTCAAGAGGCTGCAAAAAGCTATCTTGGGTGACAGAGTGTAGAATATCCTGAGGGACTAATAACTCTGAGAGATAACATCGGAGAGGGTCTGTGTCCAAGGGAGAGCAAAGGTAAGGACGTTAAGAAATCAATTGTTGTTCTGTCCATCGAGTCCAGGCAACCTGCAAGTGTCAGCACTGCAAAATTGAAGAGGAAAAGTGAATACTCTCTCTCCCTAAAACCAGCGACTCAGTTCATCTACAAAGGGAAACTGATGAATATTCAACTATAGAAGCCATTGCATCTGTTAAAAAGAGCCTCAGGATTCAACTTATTCCCTTCAGAAACAAAGAATTCAAGCAAAAGAGGCTGATTTGAAATCTCATATTTAAGTATATTTTTTTCTCTTTTCTGCATTGTAATCATTGCAATTTTATTTCAGTTATTTTAGCTAAAAATGTTGATCACTTTTACTTAAGTTTCTTTACACACTGTTCTGGATGAAACTAAACTTTACCCTGTTTGAGCCTACAGATTTTCCACCTTTAATTTTTAAATCCAATCATTTGTAAAGGAAAATGTGGTGAGAAGTATGTAAATTCTTCTGTTTTGGTTCCAAAAGAGACCATTCAGTTCATCGTATCCGCGCGAGCAAGAAAAAGAAAAAATGAAAGCAGCCATTCATTTTAATCCCACTTTCCAACACCTGGTCTGTAGCCTTGTAGGTTACAGCCCGTCAAATGCAGATGCAGGTACCTCATAAATGAGTTGAGCAAGTCAGTCTCACACATCAACTTAGGAAGTGCATTCCAGATGCCCACCACCCTCTAGATGAAATAATTATCCTCCACTGCACTCTAATCCTTCTACGAATCACCTTTAATCAATGCCCCCGGTAATTGACCTCACAGCAAGGGGGAATCATGACTCCACTATCTTTTCTAGGTTCCTCAAAATTTTGGACACCTCAGTTAGGTCACCCCATACCTCCTCTACCCTAAGGAAAATAAGCTATTCTCCTCATGGCTGCAATTTTCATGCCCTGGCAACATTATTGCAATTCTCCTCTACATTTTCTCCAGAACAATAATGTCCTTTCTGTAATTTGGTGACCAGGGCTGCACGCACAATTCCATCTGTGCCCTAAGCAGCATTTTATAAGTTCCTTCATTATAGCCCCACTTTTGTATCCAATACCTCACCCAATAAAGGACAGCATTCCACTTGCTTTCTTGATCACCGTGTCCACCTGTCCTGCCACCAACAGGCAATTCTGGATTTGGTGATGTGTAATAAGGCAGACTTGATTAGGGAATTTAAGGTAAAGGATCCCTACAAGAGCAATGACAACAATATGATAGAATTTACCCTGCAGTTTGAGAGGGAGAAGCTGGAATCAGATGTAACGGAATTACAATTAAATAAAGGTAACAACAAAGACATAAGGGAGGAGCTGGCCAGAGTTGATTGGAAATGGAGCCTAGCAGGGAAGATAGTGGAACAGCAATGGCAGGAGTTTTTCGGGGTTATTCGGGAGGCACAACAGAAATTCATCCCAAGGAGGAGGAAACATGCAAAGGGAAGGATGAGGCATCCATGGCTGATGAGGGAAGTCAAGGACAGCACAAAAGCAAAAGACAAAGCATACAAATGGCGAGGATTAATGGGAAGCCAGAGGATTGGGAAGCCTTTAAAAGTGAGCAGAGGACAACTAAAAAAGCAGTTAGAGGGGAGAAGATGAAATATGAGTGTAAGCAAGCGAGTAATATAAAAGAAGATAGAAAGAGTTGTTTTCAATATATAAAAGGTAAAAGAGAGGCAAAAATAGACATTGGACAACTCGAAAATGAGGCTGGAGAAGTAATAATAGGAAACAAAGAAATGGCAGAGGAATTGAATAGTTACTTTGCATCAGTCTTCATGGTGGAAGACACCAGTGGAATGCCAGAGCGCCAGGAAAATCAAGGGGCACAGGTGAATGTAGTGGCCATCACTAAGGAGAATGTTCAAGGGAAACTGAAAGGTCTGAAGGTGGATAAATCACCTGGACCAGATGGACCACACCCCAGGATTCTAAAAGAGATAGCTGAGGAAATTGTGGCGGCATTGGTGGTGATCTTTCAGGAATCACTGGAGGCAGGGAGGTTCCCAGAGGACTGGAAAGTAACTAATGCAACAACACTGTTTAAGAAGGGAGGGAGGCAGCAAACAGGAAATATAGGCCAGTTAGCCTGACTTCGGTCATTGGCAAGATTTTAGAGTCCGTTATTAAAGATGAGATCGTAGAGTACTTGGAAGTGCATGATAAAATAGGACTGAGTCAGCACAGCTTCTTCAAAGGGAGGTCATGTCTGACAAATCTGTTAGAGTTCTTTGAGGAGGTAACAAAGAAGTTAGATAAAAGAGAACCCGTGGACGTGATTTATTTAGATTTCCAGAAGGCCTTTGACAAGGTGCCGCATCGGAGACTGTTAAATAAGTTAAGAGCCAATGGTGTTAAGGGTAAGATCCTGGCATGGATAGAGGATTAGCTGACTGGCAGAGGGCAGAGAGTGGGGATAAAGGGGTGGCAGCCGGTGGCTCGTGGTGTGCTTCAGGGGTTGGTGCTGGGACCACAACTTTTCACAATATACATTAACGATTTGGAAGAAGGAACTGAAGGCACTGTTGCTAAATTTGCAGTTGAAGGTCGGCACAACATCGTGGGCCGAAGGGCCTGTTCTGTGCTGTACTGTTCTATGTTCTATGATACAGAGATATGTAGAGGGACAGGTATAATTTAGGAAGCAGGGAGGTTGCAGAAGGACTTGGACAGGCTAGGAGATTGGGCAAAGAAGTGGCAGATGGAATACAATGTGGAAAAGTGTGAGGTGATGCACTTTGGAAGGAATGAAGGCATAGGCTATTTTCTAAATGGGAAAATGCTTAGGAAATCAGAAGCACAAAGGGACTTGGGAGTCTTGTTCAAGATTCGCTAAGGTTAACATGGAAGTTCAGTCGGCAATTAGGAAGGCAAATTGCAATATTAGCATTCATGTCGACAAGGCTAGAATACAAAAGCAGGGATGTACTTCTGAGGCTGTATAAGGCTCTAGTCAGACACCATTTGGAGTATTGTGAGTAGTGTTGGGCCCCGTGTCTAAGGAAGGATGTGCTGGCCTTGGAAAGGGTCCAGTGGAGGTCCACAAGAATGATCCGTGGAATGAAAAGTTTGTCGTATGAGGAACGGTTGAGGACTGTGGGTCTGTACTCGTTGAGGTTTAGAAGGATATAGGGGGATCGTATTGAAACTTGCAGGATACTGCGAGGCTGGAAAGAGTGGATGTGGAGAGGATGTTTCCATTAGTAGGAAAAGCTAGAACCAGACGGCACAACCTCAGGCTAAAGGGACAATCCTTTAAAATATAAATGAAGAGGGATTTCTTCAGCCAGAGAGTGGTGAATCTGTGGAACTCTTTGCCTCAGAAGGCTGTGAAGGCCAGGTCATTGAGTGTCTTTAAGACAGAGATAGATAGGTTCTTGATTAATTCGGGGATCAGGGGTTATGGGGAAAAGGCAGGAGAATGGGGGTGGGAAAAATATCAACCATGATTGAATGGCAGAGCAGACTTGATGGGCCGAGTGGCCTAATTCTGCTCCTATGTTTTATGTGCTTATGGTCTTCAAGGACCTGTAGACATGCACTCCAAGATTTCTCACTTGCTCAGCCCTTCTGAATATCTTCCCATCTATTGAATATTCCCTTGCTTTGCTCACCCTCCACAAATGCAATGCCTCACACTCTTATGGATTGAAGTGTATTTGCTTCTTCTCTACCAACTCTTGACGTATGAGGAGCATTTGAGGACTCTGAGTCTGTACTCGATAGGGTTTAGAAGGATGAGGGGGAATCTCATTGAAATTTACAAAAATACTGAATAGCTTGGATAGAATGGACATAGGGAAGATTTTTCCATTGGTAGGAAAGACTAGGATCCAAGGGCACAGCCTCAGAGTAAAGGGACGACCCTTTAGAACCGAGATAAGGAAGAATTCCTTCAGCCAGAGGGTGGTGAATCTCTGGAATTCTTTGCCACAGAAAGCTATGGAGGCCAGGTCATTGAGTGTATTTAAGACAGAGGTAAGTAGGTTCTTGACTGGTAAGGGGATCAAAGGTTACGGCGAAAAGCGTGAGAGTAGGGTTGAGAAACTTATCAGCCATGATTGAATGGCAGAGCAGACTCAATGGCCCGAATGGCCCAATTTTGCTCCAATATATTATGGTCTCCTGGTCTTTTATTAATTTGGTGTCGAAAGCTAGCCTCTTCACTATCAATGGTCATTTTTTGTCCATGTCTAGCTCATTTGACTGGATATATGGTTAGTGTTGAAAAGGAAAGCCAGTAGCGTGGGTTCAATTCTCATACTAACAAAGGTTGTTCATGGAGGCCTGCATTCTCACCATTGCACCTCACATGAGGTGCGATGATCCTCAGGTGAAATCGCCACCAGTCAGGGTATAGTCATCTGGGACTATGGCGACCTTTACTTTACTGAAGGAGTGTTGCACTAACATTCGAAATGTCTTTTAGATCAGACTTGAATCCAAGGTCCCATCTATCCTTTCATGTGGACATAACACATGACCATATGGCAAAGTACAGTTACAATTATATTATTAACGTTTAAAGAGCAAGGGATTTCTCTCTGATATCAGAGGCCAATATTCACCTCCCATCAACAAGACTCCAAATTGCAGATGATTTGGACCAAAGAACAAGGAACAAAGAAAAGTACAGGCCCTTCGGCCCTGCAAGCCTGTGCCGATCATGATGCCCGCCTAAACTAAAATCGTATGCACTTATGGAGTCCGTATCCTTCCATTCCCATCCTATTCATGTATTTGTCTAGTTGCCCCTTAAATGCCGCTATTGTACCTGCTCCCACCTCCTCTCCAGGCAGCGCATTCTAGACATTCACCACCTCTGTGTAAAAAACTTGCCTCGCACATCTCCTCTAATCCTTTCCCCATGCACCTTAAACCTATATCCCCTAGTACTTGACTCTTCTACCCTAGGAAAGAGCCTCTGACTATCTACTCTGTCCACGCTACTCATAATCTTGTAGACCTCTATCAGGTCACCCCTCAACCTCCTTCGTTCCAGCGGGAACAAACCAAATTTATTTCCCTATTTTACATGTGTTCCATACAAGATCAGTTCAGACCAGTATTCATATTTCGCCATTTTACTGGTGTTCAATTTTAAGGTATACAAAACCAGTTCAGACCATTATTCTGATTTTCCTGTTTAACTGCTTTTTATTTTAATTCTTGGAGGGATATTAGCATTTGGAGTTCTATCAGTTCCCGGGATTATTTTCAGTAAAACATGTTATTGGAATTAATATGAGTGAACAACTATGCACAAAGCATCAGTACTGACCTTATGTCTTTTGATCACTAAGAACTACTTACCGAATTCCTTCACTTCAAACTGCGCTGAAACTTTGGACATGGGTGAATCCAGAAATGCTGCCTCTATTCTCCAAATTCCGGATCTTTTACATAATCACAACAACAAAAAAGCAGAAATTATGCTGGCGCATAGACTATCGGTATGACCCTTTACAATATAGAGCAGAAAGTTTAAAGGTTTGCTTTCTAAAATGTGATCTGAGGAAGACTAACATGATATTGCCTTGTAGACTACAACATCAGAAGATGATAATAAAAATGAGAACAGATAGTTCGCATGGTCTCTCAAGCATGTTCCGCCGTTCTAAACCAATCTGCGATCTCAGCTCCACGTTTCTATCCGTTCCCCATATCCTTAGTTCACTGAGAGTTGAAAGGCCAATCCACTTCAGACTTTGGTGAATTCAAGGATGGATCACCCACATCCTTCTGGGGAAGTTTTGGTCTCCTTACATCAGAAAGGACCTTATTGTCATAAAGGGAGTGCAAGGAAGGCTTAACAAATTTGTTCCGGGGATAGCAGGGATGTCTAATGAAGAAAGATTGGGCAAAGTGGCCCTGTACTCTCTGGAATTTTTAAGAATGAGAGGTGATTTCATTGAAACCCACCAGAGGCAGGGCAGATGCAAGTAAGCCATTTTCCTTTGTTGGCAAATCTAGAATCAGGGACACAATTTCAAAATAAGGCGATGCCACTTAGAAACCAGAAGACGAGAAATTTATTTATACAGAGTTGTGAATCTTAGGCATTCTCCACCCCAGAATGTTGTGGAAGCTCAGTCACTGAGTATGTTTAAAGTAGGGATTGATTGATTCTGATTAATAATAACGTAGAGGATTATGAGGATAGTAGGTGTAAAAAGCATTGAAGTGTCAAATCCACCATGATCATATCAAATGACGGAGCAGGCTCAATGGGCTGATAGTCTATTCCTCTACCTATGTTCCAATGAGCAGCATTACCATATCAACCTATCTCATTCCTTTATCCTGAAGCAATGTCTCTGTTCTCCAAATTCCCTAGCCCAATGAAACAACCTCTTTCAGCCGCACAATGGTTAGCACTGCTGCCTCACAGCATTAGAGACCCAGGTTCAATTCCTGGCTTGGGTCACTGTCTGTGTGGAGTCTGCACGTTCTCCCCGTGTCTGTGTTGCTCTAGTTTCCCCCCACAGTCTGAAAGACATGCTGAATAGGTTCATTGACCATGCTAAATTTTCCCTTAGTGTATCCGAACAGGCACCGGAATGTGGCGATTTGGGGATTTTCACAGTAACTTCATTGTAGTATTAATGTAAGTCTACTTGTGACACTAATAAAATAAGCCTTAAACTAACAGTGTCTCCTTTGTCAATCCCCACCCTCACCGTGTCTTTTCAATGGGAGCACATCTGGTCCTGCTAAATTCCAAAGAATGCAGTCCCAATGTAGTCAGCCCCTCATCACAATGTAACCCGCTCATCCTAGGATCCTAGTGCAACTGTTCTGTGCCATGTCCAATGCAAGTGCATCATTCCGTGAATATGGAAAACTGAACAGAAATGTAATGCGTATTCCTTGCATAAGAAGCGATTTGGGTGATGTCTGCATTGTCTGTCAGAAGCAGCAGTTCACCTGCTGCACCCACCATCCTCTCATGCAGTGGATTCCAGACCCCAGCCATAAAGGTGTGATTATTTTTAAATTTTGATCATGCCTCTATTGATGTTTTTACGAATTGTATTAATTCTGTATACTTGTTCTAGAACTTTCACCAATGAAAAGTACATTGATCGCTCGAGATTTGTATTTGTCCATCAAATCCTCAGTCAATTGCAAATGCAAAATGTCCTAAATCTCCCCTCTATACAATGAAACTGAAGTTCTTCCAGAAGCCTTTTAGTCGATTATATCTGCACTTTCTCTAATGTCTTGACGTTTTTGCTAAAGTGCAGAATACAGCAAAGGACACAATACTGAAGCTGAGCTTAAACCAATGTTTCTATAGACATTTGAAGTAAACTTTTGCTTTTGTAAATTCAGTCTCTAATGATGAAGTCCTGCGATATGATTCTTTTTCTGATTGCTTTGCGTCTGTGCCCTCTCATTCTCGATCTTTTCACGAGTTGGAACAGTTTTTTCCCATTTAACACTGTCTAGATCCCATATGATTTTGAATACTTTTTCCATATTGCTTCTCAGCCTTCTTTCCTCAAAGGAAAGCAATGCCAGCTTCTCCAATCTATCTTCCTAACACATCATAGAATATTTTATTTAATCTATTTTGAACTCTCTCTGGTTTATTTTACATTTTTTCCGGAGTGTGGTGCCTAGAACTGAACACAATAGTACATCTGAGGAGAAAGTGAAGTTTTATAAAATTTTAATACAACTTCCTTACACAAGCCCCACAAACCAGGGATACTCTATGGGCCCGATTTTACCAAACCTTCGCACCCGTTTTCGGGCGCGAAATCGCGGTAAAGTTGAGCATCAGGCCTATACCGCGATCTGCACCTGATTCCGAGCAGATCGCGGCTTTACCGACACCCAATTCGGGCAGCACGGCAATTTAAATGCATTAAATCGACTTAATGAACCGCGCGCCCAACCCTGCCGCCAAATCCCACTTTACCATCTTCTGGCCCATTCCAAATCCGCGCTTTTAGTGACCTGCAGAATAAAAGTCCGAAGCGG
This sequence comes from Mustelus asterias, assembly GCF_964213995.1. Classification (NCBI taxonomy): domain Eukaryota; kingdom Metazoa; phylum Chordata; class Chondrichthyes; order Carcharhiniformes; family Triakidae; genus Mustelus; species Mustelus asterias. Next base: position 44,823,121 of record NC_135808.1, read on the forward strand.
ATTTCTATTCTGCAGGGGAACCTCCGAAGCCCTCTCTGCTCTTGTGAAGTCACCATCCTCCTCGACCATCCTTCGCAGACCCCCCCTGCTAACCACCCCGGCAGACCCCCCCCCCCCCCCCGCCTCGGATCGGACCCCCCTGGGAGGCAGGCCCCTCCGGCAGACCCCACACCCCCTGGGATCAGACCCCCCTGGAGGCAGGCCCCCCTCGGCAGAGCACACTCCCAACCTACCTCGATCGCTGGTCTCCCTCCACCATCCATCCGTTAGCAAGATAAGCTGTATGTTCGTCAGCTAGATCCACTTTGGTCAACACAAAGATGGTCCTTCTGCCTTGTGGGTCCATCTGGCTCACCAAGTCAGTTACAATACTGCGTTCAGCATCTACTGAACCATCTTGGATACAAAGGATAATGAATGGTACTGGTCGATCTTCCTGGTGCTATCAGTACTGTAATGTCAGGAATGGCTGCCAACACCAAGGATATAATTTTTAGCATAAGCAAGGCTTACATGCAGAACCCTAATGCCATTATCCTTTGTATCCAAGATGGTTCAGTAGATGCTGAATGCAGTATTGTAACTGACTTGGTGAGCCAGATGGACCCGTCACACCCCCTCTCCTCCTCCCAACCCCCCCCCCCGCCCCCACAGAGGGTGATCTGGGTCCCGCCCCCTCTCCTCCTCCCACCCCCCCCCTCAGAGGGTGATCTGGGTCCCGCCCCCTTTCCTCCCACGCCCCCCCCTCCCCCCCACCCCCTCCAAGATGATCTGGGTCAGAGAGCCGTTCTCTCCGCTTTCTGCTTTTTCTCCCCGCCCGAGCACGCTGCTTCGGATTTTTTTCGAACTGCGCATGCGCAGTTCAGAGCTCCGATCGGTCCGGCAGCACTAAGCCCCGCCCACAGCGCGAATCGGACCAAAGCCAGCAAAAAGCGTATGGGCGCGCTGGAAAGAGGATTCCAGGCTCGGATCTATTTGACGCCCAGATTCGGCACTTAGACTCAAAATGGTAAAATCAGGCCCGATGACTTGTTAACTGCTCTCTCACCCAATCCCGCCACCTTCAGTGTTTAGTGCCCCTACACACACAGCTCCCTTGGCTCCTCCAGTTACTTTAAGTTTGTATGGTTTATTTAACGTTGCCTTTTTCTTTTTTCCATCTTAAAATGCATCACTTCACTCTTCTCAGGAATAAAATATATCTCCCAGTCCAAAAAATATTGTGTGTCCTTTGGAAATTCTACAGTATCTTCCCTGCTGTTCACAATGCTTCAAAATTTTGCATCATATTGACAGGGGAAAATAAATTATAATGTTTGAGATTTTAATATAATTCTGTAGTGAGGTTTAAAAATTTATAATAATAACAGAAAAAGGTTGCGGGTCCTTTGGCTGCAGAGAGTCAGCATATCTACTTGCTGCAAAGGTCAGAATCGAGCACATCCTAACTGCAGTTGACTTTTGTACAATTTAACCGAAACAGAATTTCCAGCTGTGCTTAGCACCTGTCAAATATTGTTGTGCTGACCTATTTTACTGATAACGAAGTCCTGGAGTCAGAGAACAAAGACAGTTGTCTTAGTGATAAAGATGGTGGGGAGAAGAGGGGTCGGGTGGGGGGAGGAGTGGAGCATGGGTAGTCATGGCTGGGAGCCTCAGCAGTGAGTGAAGGGGTAAATACATGGCTAGTACAAGATCTATGTATTTTTTGGTAAAAATCTGTTTGCAATGTTAGATTGAAGAATGATATAAAAACGTGCAGTTTCACTGTAAACATCAGAGCTTGGATCAGCTACTTGCTTGAGCCAGCTCTTCCTGCATATGCTTGAATAAATGGAGGAGTCTCCACAAATATCCCTATCCTAAATGATGGAGGAGCCCAGCACATCAGTGCAAAAGATAAGGCTGAAATATTCGCAGGAATCTTCAGCCAGAAGTGCCGAGATGATCCATCTCGGCCTCCTCCAGTGGTCCCCAGCATCTCAGATGCCAGTCTCCAGCCAATTCGATTCACACCACGTGATATCAAGAAACGGTTGGAGACACTGGATACTGCAAAGGCAATGGGTCCTGATAACATTCCGGCAATAGCACTGAAGACTTGTGCTCCAGAATTTGCCGCTCCCCTAGCCAAGCTCTTCCAGTACAGTTACAACACTGGCATCTACCCAACAACGTGGAAAATTGCCCAGGTATGTCCTGTACATAAAAAGCAGAACAAATCCAACCCGACCAAAAACTGCCCAGTCTTCTCTTGATCATCAGTAAAGTGATGGAAGGGGTCATTAACAGTGCTATCAAGCAGCACCTGCTCAGCAATAACCTGCTCCGTTTCGCCCAGTTTGGGTTTCGCCAGGGTCACTCAGCTCCTGACCTCATTACAGCCTTGATTCAAACATGAACAAAAGAGCTGAATTCCAGAGGTGAGGTGACAGTGACAGCCTTTGACATCAAAGCCGCATTCGACCCAGTGTGGCATCAAGGAGCCCCAGCGAAACTGGAATCAATGGGCATCAGAGGGCAAACTCTTCACTGGTTGGAGTCATACCTGGTACATAGGAAGATGGTTGTGGTTGTGGAGGGTCAGTCATCTCAGCTCCAGGACATCTCTGCAGGAGTCCCTCAGGGTAGTGTCCTAGGCCCAACAATCTTCTGCTGTTTCATCAATGACCTTCCCTCCGTCATAATCATAGAAGAAACCCTACAGTGCAGAAGGAGGCCATTCGGCCCATCGAGTCTGCACCGACCACAATCCCACCCAGGCCCTACCCTCACATATTTACCCGCTAAATCCCACTAACCTATGCATCTCAGGACTCTAAGGGGCAATTTCTAACCTGGCCAATCAACCTAACCCGCACATCTTTGGACTGTGGGAGGAAACCGGAGCACCCCGGAGGAAACCCACGCAGACACGGGGAGAATGTGCAAACTCCACACAGACAGTGACCCGAGCTGGGAATCGAACCCGGGACCCTGGAGCTGTGAAGCAGCAGTGCTAACCACTGTGCTACCGTGCCGCCCCTATCCAAGATCAGAAGTGGGGATGTTTGCTGATGATTGCATAATGTTCAGCACCATTCACGACTCCTCAGATAACGAAGCAGTCCATGTTCAAATGCAACAAGATCTGGACAATATCCAGGCTTGGGCTGACAAATGACAAGTAACATTCGTGCCACACAAATGCCAGGCAATGACCATCACTCTAACCACCGCCCCTTGACATTCAATGGTGTAACCATCACTGAATCCCCCACTGTCAACATTCGTGGGGTTACCATTGATCAGAAACTCAACTGGACTCACCACATAAACACAGTGGCTACAAGAGCAGGTCAGAGGCTAGGAATACTGCGGCGAGTAACTCACCTCCTGACTCCCCAAAGTCTATTCACCATCTACAAGGCACAAGTCAGGAGTGTGACGGAATACTCCCCACTTGCCTGGATTGGTGCAGCTCCAACAACTCTCTCAAGAAGCTTGACACCATCCAAGACAAAGCAGCCCGCTTGATTGGCACCACATCGACAAACATTCAATCCCTCCACCACCGACGCTCAGTAGCAGCAGTGTGTACTATCTACAAGATGCATTGCAGCAATTCACCAAATATCCTTAGAAAGCACCTTCCAAGCCCACGACCACTTCCATCTAAAGGGACAAGGGCAGCAGATAAATGGGAACACCACCACCTGCAAGCCACTCACATTCCTGACTTGAAAATATATTGCCGTTATCATAGAACATAGAACATAGAACATAGAACATTACAGCGCAGAACAGGCCCTTCGGCCCACGATGTTGCACCGACCAGTTAAAAAAAAAACTGTGACCCTCCAACCTAAACCAATTTCTTTTCGTCCATGAACCTATCTACGGATCTCTTAAACGCCCCCAAACTAGGCGCATTTACTACTGATGCTGGCAGGGCATTCCAATCCCTCACCACCCTCTGGGTAAAGAACCTACCCCTGACATCGGTTCTATAACTACCCCCCCTCAATTTAAAGCCATGCCCCCTCGTGCTGGATTTCTCCATCAGAGGAAAAAGGCTATCACTATCCACCCTATCTAAACCTCTAATCATCTTATATGTTTCAATAAGATCCCCTCTTAGCCGCCGCCTTTCCAGCGAAAACAATCCCAAATCCCTCAGCCTCTCCTCATAGGATCTCCCCTCCATACCAGGCAACATCCTGGTAAACCTCCTCTGCACCCTCTCCAAAGCCTCCACATCCTTCCTGTAATGTGGGGACCAGAACTGCACACAGTACTCCAAGTGCGGCCGCACCAGAGTTGTGTACAGTTGCAACATAACGCTACGACTCCTAAATTCAATCCCCCTACCAATAAACGCCAAGACACCATATGCCTTCTTAACAACCTTATCTACTTGATTCCCAACTTTCAGGGATCTATGCACACATACACCTAGATCCCTCTGCTCCTCCACACTATTCAAAGTCCTCCCGTTAGCCCTATACTCAACACATCTGTTATTCCTACCAAAGTGAATTACCTCACACTTCTCCGCATTAAACTCCATCCGCCACCTCTCGGCCCAACTTTGCAACCTGTCTAAGTCTTCCTGCAAACTACGACACCCTTCCTCACTGTCTACCACACCACCGACTTTGGTGTCATCAGCAAATTTGCTAATCCACCCAACTATACCCTCATCCAGATCATTAATAAATATTACAAACAGCAGTGGGGGAGTACAGAACTAGGGGTCATAGTTTGAGGACCTTTTAGAACTGAGATGAGGAGAAATTTCTTCACCCAGAATGTGTGGAATTCACTCCTGCAGAAAGTAACTGAGGCTAAAACATTGTCTAATTTCAAGAAGAAATTAGATTTAGCTCTAGGAGCTAAAGGAATCAAGGGATATGGGGGGGAAGGTGGGATCAGAATATTGAATTCGCTGATCAGCCATGATCAAGATGAATGGTGAAGCAGGCACAAAGGGCTGAATGGCCTACTCCTGCTTCTAGTTTCTATATTCCCGGCGCTAGTGGTGTTTCAGAAGTAAAATATGCCAATGACTTACTCTTCATTATCAGGGATTTTTGTTCGAAGCAACTTGATTTTCTCTGACATCCAAACAGCTCCCATGATTTGCATGTTTCTGGAATTCTGGTAAAGTACAAAGCAGTAGGATTGTTAAAACGAGTGCCTGGGACAAAATTTGGCAATGTGACAATTTGAAGCAATAAGTTGATTTTTTTTTTAATGATTATATTTTGATAGTGGTAAGGTAGCAAGTTCCCTCATGGCACCAGCACAATCTATTACACAAAATGTTTATTGAAGTTGGGATAAACTGATCAACAGATTGAACAGTTTGCATCCTCATGTGAATTGCGTCCTCAGGGAATTGCAAATCTGAAATATTCTGGCAGACCACAATCACATCTTCCGCAAAGGATGTCATCTTGACACTAATATGAAATCATAGAAATCATAGAAATCATAGAAATCATAGAAACCCTACAGTGCAGAAGGAGGCCATTCGGCCCATCGAGTCTGCACTGACCACAATCCCACCCAGGCCCTACCCCCACATATTTACCCGCTAATCCCTCTAACCTACACATCCCAGGACTCTAAGGGGCAATTTTTAACCTGGCCAATCAACCTAACCCGCACATCTATGGTTGAGAATTAATATGCATCTGATCAGACATTGGATGCATCAATGGAATTCAATCACATTTCCGCCCATGCAGAAAGGTAAGTAATAACAGCAGAGCCACATCCCCCACACATCACCAACCCCTCTCTGCCATGTAAAATCCAATTTGATTCTCCTGATATAGCCTGGTGGCTCCTTTTCATATGGAGTCAAATGGAGAAGACAATCAGCAAGACGAAAAGCTGCAGTTTGGTTCAACATTTTGTGTTTCAGATTAACAGATTAATAGGCAGTATTGTGCTTGCCAGCATTGGAATCACCTTGAATAATTATAGGTTACTTACGTATATGGAGACTCTGAGTTGATTATTTGATGGCCTCATGTAGTGATCCAAAGTAAATATCCTGAACATTACTACAAATAGAAGATGAAAACTTTGAACAGAACATTTATTCCCTCCCCCATGGCAATTTGAATTTACTTTTTTTAAGAATAGATCCTAGATCAACTGAACTAGAGCCACTTCATCATATTTACTATAACACGTTCCAATCACTGTCATGCATCCATTCTCCTATATTGTATATAATATGGTTGCTCCATGAACGAATGGATTTTCTCTTGTCTTTGTCATATTTGTGTTATGTGTTTCTCTCCCTATTTGTTTTCTTCCTTTGTCTGCGTGTCAACTCCTCAGCCATGCATGCACGTGCGCGTGCGCGCACACACACACACACACACACACAGACATTTACTTCTATAAGATTGTGGTGATATAAACAGGGCTGATAAAATTGGATATCCTAAATTAAAGAATTGGGCACATTGAAATCAAACACAGTCAAACCTCAGGCAGGCCAATTGTACAATACACAAATGTGTCTGGGCCTGACCCATCAACCACCCATCAAAGGTCGTTACACTCTACTTGAGACTTAGCAGGAGATCATGGCACCTCATTGAAATGCATCGGTCTATTGTTAGAAGCCCAGATCGGGCCAGACTTTCTGTCACCAAGAGATCCTGTAGAAACCTTACCTGATAACAAGTTCAACAACAAGGAGATGGACACCTGGGGGCGGACCCTGGTGTCCTGTCAGGCAGACATCAAGAAACCCACTGGGTATTGGAACCCCCTCCTGGGACCTCATTGGCCGGAAGCCAGAGAAGTTTCTGGAAAGGCAAGCAGGCTGGGGATAAAGGGACACACTCAGAGGCACACTGCAGCGAAGACTCGACGAGGGAGGTAGTTGTGACCATTCGGAAGACTGACCAGAGAAGGAAGGAAGGAAGAAGCGGCCATCGAGACTCACCTTCGTGATGACAGACCAGAGGGACTCAGAGAATCGGGCCTGCAGTTTAACCAAGCCATCTTTACGAGTAGTATACTTGAATCTGGGGTATCCTCTTGTTTTATGTGGGTAATTTAAGGGTTAATATTGTTATTATTAATAAACTTGTTGAACCTTTACTTGTGCTTGTCCTTTGTCCACCTTGCAAACAAGGGCACTGGGGTAAAACCTTGGAGTAAGTAAACTGGTTGAAAGTATCTGAGAATTAACAGGTACAACAGTGGCACCCCAGATGGGACTTCGATAAGAAGTAATACGTTGCTCCGAAGTCGAACCTTCAACCCAGTATTCTCCAACACTCCGTCTGAGCCTGAATTAAGAGGGCAGATGCCCCACGTGACGGCCAGTCTTAAGTGAGTGAAGGACTAATACAGATTCAACCAGTAAATTGGGCCATAAACCCGGTGTCTGTAACACAAGGTGGACAAACTGTGCTGTTAGAACTAGAACAGTTTAGGGAATTTGGGTAAAATCTACGGGAGGGAATTTAGTGAAAACCGGACCCCTAACCCGATCCCTTACCTATACTCAAGTGACGAATCCTAAAAGGAAATAATCATGGCCAGTCATGCTGCATGGGAGGACCTCTGGGATTGGGGTTCAAATGTCCAAATCCACCCATGGGTCCACATGTCACAACTGGCCGTAATAGGAATCCTACTTATGATAGTGTACCTAACCATCCTCACATTTAAGTGCGCCCGATGGAAGACCGCGCGCATACAACAATTGGAAGGGGAGGTAAGCACAGGAGAAGAAAGGAACCAGATTAACATGATACACATGAGCCAATTCCAGGCTCAATGTGATAAAGCCTACCAAAAGGCACAGCGTGCTGTCCGTGAGAGAGAGGCTGCGCTGCAACAGGTAGAGGAAGTTAAATGTAAATGCAGCGACCTACAGGCTGCAGTAAAAGTTTTGCACCAAGCAGGAAAAGTAAATACAACCCGCGCAACAGACCACTCCAAATGCCTGCGCAAGATTGAAGATTTAAAAGCACAACTAGCCATAAAAAGGGGGGTAATGTGTGCATACATGACTGAAACAGGGGATAGTGACCCAGGGGTAGAGTGGAGGGATTTAGAAGAGGATGCCTGCCATTATGTAACAGCTAGCGTCACTGCCGTCTGGGGACCCCCACCTCCCTTCCCGGTAGTGGAACCAACGGCACCACCTAATCCAGCCCCCATCTGGGGAAACTCAGTCTCAGCTCCTAGTCCTTTTACCATCCCAAAAAGCCCAGTCACTAATCCGGTTCCTGTACCGATGAATCCGGTCACCACCCAACGACAGGACGGACAGAACCACAATGTGACTTATGTAACTCCATACACCATGACACAGCTCACTGACATAGCTAAAGCGATTGGAGTATTTGAACCCTCTGGGGATCCACATGCTCTCTTTGACCAGGTTACCCAATATCGTGTTTTGAACGGCCTAGACGAGGCAGAAGAGGTTAAACTTATTCTGTTATGTTTAAGTCCTGCCATCCATTCCGCCCTACCCGAACCCCAGAACGTGGCCAGGGGAACCCTACCAGAAATGAAGGCGGCTGTTCTGGCCGCCATAGGCTACAATAGGGATGACCCGGTACAAGGCTTAAACAACTGCCAACAAAAGAGAGGGGAGCACCCGACAGCCTATGCTGGCCGACTATGGAACCAATTTGTTGCGGTTTTTGGCCAATTAAATCGAGTCCAATTAAATGCACACCACCGGTCCACATGGATCTGGACCCTGATAGCACACGCCACCGAGGGGAGTCGGAAAGCCTGTGAGAATGTTGATCCCGATGATAATGCACACACAGAAGCCTGGGCCATCCGCAAAATGACTCGTGTGTGGGAACGCGAAGTCAGACAAACAGACACCCCCAAGCCCACAAAACACGGAAAGATGAACCCAATCCACACAGACCTGGCTCCGGTTTGGCATAACGAAGGGGGAGGTGGAAACAGGGGACTGGGAAACTCACCCCCATATACTCCTGCCAATCATCGATACAGAAAACCGCAGCCCCGCCCAGAACCCCGATACATTCCCAACCCCAGGTACAGGGAACAAGATAAAACCAACCCCAGATATGCACCCCCACAAGCACAGTGTTATAACTGTGGGCAACCCAACCATTTTGCTCGGGACTGTAGGGCACCACCAAATTTCAGGGGACTATTAAACCCCGCACACCCATACACTATTGCTGGTCGCTGACACAGGGAACCACAAGGCCGCACAGGACATAGGCCCAACCCCCGACACCGAGAACGATATAGAGCTGAGCCCAGAGGCCCATGCCCACAAGCACAGTGTTATACCTGCGGGCAACCCAACCATTTCGCCCGGAACTGTAGGGCAGCACCCAACTACCCCACACGACCATCTCAGCGGTTCCCCGACGATGGACCCCGACCCATGCCCCTTGAAGGACCGGCCCGACAAGCAGCTATAACCCCCACATTCCTGGCAGACAACCTAACCTACGGCAGGGAGCCCCATGAATGCCAGGTTCCGGCAATAAAAGACCCCAAGGGGCCATTTTTGCCAAAACAAAAGGGGGGAGGAGCCAGGGGAATCAGCCAAACCCCGGCCCAGGGGACCCCGACGAAAAGGATGGGGAACCCACAAGCCAGGGGAATCAGCCAAACCCCGGCCCAGGGGACCCCGATGTAAAGGATGGGGAACCCACAAACCTTACCCCCTATGGCGCCCCTGGTACCGGGACTCCCAGAACTGTTTGACCTGGCGCTCACTACCAGAGGTGGTAATGCAGTGGGTACCTGGCAGCCAAAGCCCGCCCACATAGGTTCCTTCCACTAAGAAAGAATCAGGACATCACAGTTCAGATTGTAAATAGCTTTATCCGTCCACTCCACGCATCACCCAATTGAAAAGGGTTTCTTATCTGCCCACATTATACTGCGTCATAATCTTCCGACACACCACAGTTTGGTTGTGGGATGAAGAATCTGTTGTTATACTGTGCCATAGTCCTCCAACAACAAGGACACATGCCACATACCCAACATTTTATTTTCACGCTCTGCAAACTCCTTACCCCATTAACACTGATTGCCGACCAACCCTTCGTGTGACACTATTGGGCCTTTATTATTTATTTACTTATTTCTTTGGGTTTTTTTTATAACAAAGAGGAGTCATACGACATTCCAGTAAAGAAAAGGAAAAGAGAATCAGATATTATTAAGAATTAACAGGTGCTACCTTGATCTTCCCCAGAATGAACTACATACTTCCCTGTTATCTGGGACTCCTTGTCTCAGACCGAACCACAGACACCACATCAACCAAAGACCAGAAGATCAGCCTACGATACCCCGGATATATGTGGTTCACCCCACGCCCGATGGAAGTACACTCATAGAACATAGAACAGTACAGCACAGAACAGGCCCTTCGGCCCACGTTGTTGTGCCGAGTTTTGTCTGAAACCCAGATCAAGCTATTTCCTCCCTATCATCCCGAAGTACCCCATGTGCCTATCCAATAGCTTCTTAAATGTTCCTAAAGTTTCTGACTCCACTATCCCTGCAGGCAGTCCATTCCACACCCCAACCACTCTGTGAGTAAAAAACCTACCTCGGACATCCTTCCTATATCTCCCACCATGAACCCTATAGTTATGCCCCCTAGTTACCGCTCCATTCACCCGAGGAAATAGTCTTTGAATGTTCACTCTATCTATCCCCCTCATCATCTTATAAACCTCTATCAAGTCTCCTCTCAACCTCCTCCGCTCCAAAGAGAAAAGCCCAAGTTCCCTCAACCTTTCCTCATAAGACCTACCCTCCAAACCAGGCAGCATCCTGGTAAATCTCCTTTGCACTCTTTCCAGTGTCTCCACATCCTTCTTATAGTGAGGTGACCAGAACTGCACACAATATTCCAAATGTGGTCTCACCAAGGTCCTGTACAGTTGCAGCATAACCCCACAGCTCTTAAACTCAAACCTCCTGTTAATGAACGCCAACACACTATAGGCCTTCTTCACGGCTCTATCCACTTGAGTGGCAACCTTCAGAGATCTATGGATAGGAACCCCAAGATCTCTCTGTTCCTCCACATTCTTCAGAACCCTACCTTTGACCCTGTAATCCACATTAAATTTGTCCTACCAAAATGATCACCTCGCATTTGTCAGGGTTAAACTCCATTTGCCATTTTTCAGCCCAGCTCTGCATCTTATCTATATCTCTTTTCAGTCTACAACAGCCCTCCACCTCATCCACTACTCCACCAATCTCGGCGTCATCAGCAAATTTACTGATCCACCCTTCAGCCCCCTCCTCCAAGTCATTTATAAAAATGACAAATAGCAGAGGACCAAGCACTGATCCCTGTGGCACTCCGCTGGTAACCGGTTTCCAGTCCGAAAATTTTCCATCCACCACCACCCTCTGTCTTCTGTTAGATAGCCAGTTACCTATCCAATCGGCCAAACTTCCCTCTATCCCACACATCCTTACTTTCTTCATAAGCCGACCGTGGGGGACTTTATCAAACGCCTTACTAAAATCCATGTACATGACATCAATTGCACTATCTTCATCTACACACTTAGTTACCTCCTCAAAAAATTCTATCAAATTTGTGAGGCAAGACTTGCCCTTCACAAATCCGTGCTGACTATCCCGGATTAAGCTGCATCTTTCTAAATGGCCGTAAACCCTATCCCTAAGGACCTTTTCCATCAACTTACCAACCACCGAAGTAAGACTAACTAATTACCAGGGTCATTTCTATTCCCTTTCTTAAACAGAGGAACAACATTTGCCACTCTCCAGTCCTCTGGCACCACCCCCGTGGACAGTGAGGACACAAAGATCAAAGCCAAAGGCTCTGCTATCTCATCCCTTGCCTCCCAAAGAATCCTAGGATATATTTCATCAGGCCCAGGGGACTTATCAACTTTCAGTTTATTCAAAATTGCTCGTACATCTTCCCTCCGAACATCTACTTCCTCCAGCCTATCAGCCTGTGACACCATCTCTTCCTCAAAAACATGGCCCCTCTCCTTGGTGAACACTGAAGAAAAGTATTCATTCATCACCTCTCCTATCTCTTCTGACTCCATGCACAAATTCCCACTGCCGTCCTTGACCGGCCCCAGCCTCACCCTGGTCATTCTTTTATTCATCACATAAGAGTAAAAACTCGTCAGAGGTCAACCTTTTGGCACCCCTTAGAAACTTTCTGGAAGGGGACTACAGAACAATATCTAAAGAACGTAAACTCTTGCAGAATAAAATACTTGATTTAGATGCAAGACTGAAGAAGGCAAAGGTCTCAGAGGCCCATTCAGCAGCAGAACAGGAAATGCGAATTACACAAAGTGAATTTGATCGCTCGGCAGAGATCACAAGACTTTTGCTTGAAAGAATTAGCAGTACACATGCTCATCACCTTTGTTGCCTGCATGACTATGTTGATGCCCAGTTGACCTACTACGCTCCGTGTTACTATTGCTTTGTTTTGTATCTCCCAATTGACGTATTGTTTCTTGTTGTTTTTTAAATTATTTTACTTCATTTTGTACTGTTTATTGCTTTGTTTTGTATATACCCGATTGCTTATTGTTTTTTTAAATTATTTTACTTCATTTAAATTTGTTAGCACTATTGTGGGCTAGGGATGATACTGTCAACTCCAGATTCGGGGTACTTGCTTGTTCAGATGGTTTGGTGAGAATTGTGCGATCCGGTTCGCTGACGCTCATTGGATCAAGAGGAGTGAATGTGGTGATATAAACAGGGCCTAGTTTTAAGGCTGATAAAATTGGATATCCTAAATTAAAGAATTGGGCACATTGAAATCAAACACAGTCAAGGCCAATTGTACAATACACAAATGTGTCTGGGCCTGACCCATCAACCACCCATCAAAGGTCGTTACACTCTACTTGAGACTTAGCAGGAGATCATGGCACCTCATTGAAATGCATCGGTCTATTGTTAGAAGCCCAGATCGGGCCAGACTTTCTGTCACCAAGCGATCCTGTAGAAACCTTACCTGATAACAAGTTCAACAACATGGAGATGGACACCTGGGGGGCGGACCCTGGTGTCCTGTCAGGCAGACATCAAGAAACCCACTGGGTATTGGAACCCCCTCCTGGGACCTCATTGGCCGGAAGCCAGAGAAGTTTCTGGAAAGGCAAGCAGGCTGGGGATAAAGGGACACACTCAGAGGCACACTGCAGCGAAGACTCGACGAGGGAGGTAGTTGTGACCATTCGGAAGACTGACCAGAGAAGGAAGGAAGGAAGAAGCGGCCATCGAGACTCACCTTCGTGATGACAGACCAGAGGGACTCAGAGAATCGGGCCTGCAGTTTAACCAAGCCATCTTTACGAGTAGTATACTTGAATCTGGGGTATCCTCTTGTTTTATGTGGGTAATTTAAGGGTTAATATTGTTATTATTAATAAACTTGTTGAACCTTTACTTGTGCTTGTCCTTTGTCCACCTTGCAAATAAGGGCACTGGGGTAAAACCTTGGAGTAAGTAAACTGGTTGAAAGTATCTGAGAATTAACAGGTACAACAAGACCATAAGAAATAGGAAGAAGAGTAGGCCATTTGGCCCCTCAAGTCTTCTCTGCCAATTAATAGGATCATAGCTGATCTGATATTCCTTTCATCCACTTTTCTGTCCTTTCCCATAACCCATGATTCCCTTACTGAACAAAAATCTATCTATCTCAGTCTTAAGGATGCACAAGGACTTTATCCCCACAGACCTGTATAGAGAGGACTTCCAAAGACTAACAACGCTCTGAGAGAACAAATTCTTCCTCATTTTAGTTGTAATTCAGTGCCCCTTTTTTTTCTAAGACTATGGCCTGTGGTGAACCATAGATGGTTACCACTATGGGTACTGAACCATAGATGGTTAGCACTATGGGTACTTGTACATATGTTACTGTTGTCACTGTTGGGGTTAGGGTTGGGGTGTTCTACCTGTTGGTATTGTTCTGTGGTACACTCCGGTTGGCTCCGCCTACCTGTAGGAGTATAAAGGTCACTGCACTGCCTGGTGACCCTTTAGTCTGGGATTGTATTGTTATGCAGTATGCTCCATTCTTGTTACTAATAAAAGCCTTTATTTCCCGGGTACGATCCAGCCTCCCGAGTGATTTAATCGCGCATCATGGTCCTTGTCCCAGACTCTCCCATAAGGGAAAACATTCTCTCAGCATTTGCCCTGCCCTTAAGAAACCTATATGCTAAATTCTAAAAGTACATCGATAGGCATGCACTCAAGAAGCAGACTGATAAACTGACTGATACATGAAGCTCCTGCATGTACACATACAGAGTGAAAGAAAATTGCCTTCTCATGAACACAGAGATTGCACTCAAGCTAAAAAACTCAGACATACACAAGCTCATGCATCCATTAACGCTTAAGCCCCAGTGAAGAAAAAGAGGAATGCTGCAAGAACAGCCTCAAATGGCAGACAGAGTCGCTGTGGCTCAGAGGATATCCATGGTAAGGAAGGGAAAAATAAGAATGTGGTAAGAATAGGGGATTCTATAATTAGAAGACAGGTAGTGTCTCTGCAGGCAAGAACAAGAAGCCTGATTGATGTCTAAAGAAGAAATATCATGGTGGCAGGAGAAATTTGGGAAGCAAGGAAGCAATTGTCAAATTCATGTTGGAAAACAAACAAAAATATCAGTAGGAACAAATTCGACAGAAATTAATATCTAACTCAAGGACCTCGAGTGTAAGAATTTCTTGTGAAACTTGGCACAAAAGCAGGTTGTTCACGGCAATTAGCACGCTGAAGAAGTTTCATGTGAAAAATGGATTCCTTTACATGTGACAAGTGAAGGAGTTATATTGATGGATTGAGAACATCATGTTCTTAAAAATCATTGTTCATTTTAATTATCCATTTCAGAAGACATTTGAGAGTTGACCTTAGGTAAGAATTAATATAAAATAAGTTAGATGCGTTAACGACAATGCCGTGATGGTTATCGTTAGATTTCAATTCCAGATTATTTATTGTATTTAAACTTCACTAACAGCTATGGCGGGATTTAAACCCGGGTCCCCAAATCTTGCTCTGCGCTACTGAGTAGAAATTGGCAGAAAGGGTATGGGGTGCATGTGAAAGTTGGCAAAGTCTTTAACCGACTCAAGGGAAGGTAACTACATGGAAAATAAACATGTAAGCAGAATATAGGGCAGAAGAAAAATTGGAAAGAAGCAAGCAAAGGATGACACTAATGTCAAAGAAATAAATAACGTTGAAGATGGAAGTCTAAAAGACTTTACATGAATTGTGAGGAAATCCTATTAAATATGGCTTAAAATATGTGTACATCAATGCACCCCATGCACGGCATAAAACTGGAGAAGATTTGGGAGTGATGAATTGGTAGGGATCAGGCAGGGTAGGGGTTTCTGAAAACTGGATACAAAAAGAACATGAATGAGAATGAATAATGGTGGTGCAGTGGTTAGCGCTGCTGCCTCACAACCCCCTTCTGGCCTTGAGCGTCTGTCTGCGTGGAGTTTGCACGTTCTCCCTGTGTCATCCTGATTCGTCCCACAGTCCAAAGATGTGAATATTAGGTTGGTGGGCCTCACTAAATTGCCCGAGTGAGATTGTGACCTGTGAATGATTGCCGCCCATCCAGGGTGTACGCCATTTAACGCCCAGTGTCGGTCAGAATAGGCTCTGAAACCCCACCGCCCTGAATTGGACTAAGCGATGAAGTGAAAAATGAACAATGTAACACGTGTGAAGATACAGCGAGCTGTACTTATTAGAAGTAGCAGAACCCCAGCACGGGCGGCACGGTAGCGCAGTGGTTAGCACTGCTGCTTCACAGCTCCAGGGTCCCGGGTTCGGTTCCCGGCTCGGGTCACTGTCTGTGTGGAGTTTGCACATTCTCCTCGTGTCTGCGTGGGTTTTCTCCGGGTGCTCCGGTTTCCTCCCACAGTCCAAAGATGTGCGGGTTAGGTTGATTGGCCAGGTTAAAAAGTTGCCCCTTAGGGTCCTGGGATGTGTAGGTTGGAGGGATTAGCGCGTAAGATATGTGGGGGTAGGGCTTGGGTGGGATTGTGATCGGTGCAGACTCGATGGGCCGGATGGCCTCCTTCTGCACTGTAGGGTTTCTATGATTTCTATGAAAATAAAATGTTGCAGCAAGACTAGCTACAATACATAGACATGTGATTAAAGATAATAAAGAATTCATTACACACGTGGACAATATACTAATTGAGAGTGGAATAAATATTTTGAAAGAAATATGCAAACTTAGACAACTGACTGAAATCCTGTAAAATAATTATTGGGAAAATAAACTAGCTTGATGTCAATTAGAGTAAAAAGATAGTTAAATGCGATACAGTAGATCCGACTTTGTGTACAGGATTGCCATCTGAACTAAATATGTACAAAGTCCAACAAGTGATGATTCTATATTAGATATAAAAAGGGAATAACCAAAATGAATAAATGGTGTAAATGCTTGGAAACAGTGAAGCTCAAGCGACCATACTAAGATGCACTTTTAGATGATGATTTAAAACAACAATTATTCTGACAAAAAAAACATGCTAAAAGAATGACAGTGGATTTTTAAGGGACAGAAAACAGAACAGAAGAAAATGAATTGGACCACAAAATAGCAAGCAGCGAAATAAGTCAAGAATGGGAAGCACTTAAACAGTATAAGATGTTGAGAGGCATAGATCGGGTGGACTCTCAGAGGCTTTTTCCCAGGGTGGAAATGGCTGCTACGAGAGGACACAGGTTTAAGGTGCTGGGGGGTAGGTACAGGGGAGATGTTAGGGGTAAGTTTTCACACAGAGGGTGGTGGGCGAGTGGAATTGGCTGCCGTCAGTGGTGGTGGAGGCAAACTCAATAGGGTCTTTTAAGATGAGTACATGGAGCTTAATAGGATGGAGGGTTATAGGTAGGTCTAGAAGGTAGGGATGTGTTCGGCACAACTTGTGGGCCGAAGGGCCTGTTTGTGCTGTAGTTTTTCTATGTTTCTATGTTTCTATACTGCAGGAAATATATATTTGCTTAAAGTAAAGAGCAAGGTAAACACAGCTGAGCATCCATGGATAAATATAGCTAAAGCGAGCAATAGAAGGTTAAGGAAGAGGTATACTTTAAGAAATAGACAAAAGAAGCTAGCAAAAGAGAAAATAGGAGGTGATTCGCTGGAAAGTCAGTAAGAAGTTAGGAAAGGAAATAGGAAATAAGGAATTACATCATCAGAAAATATCAAGGAAAGTAAAAAACTATTTTAAAGACATAACTAATCAAAAGGTCGTGATTGAAGTAAAGGGCATCAAGCAATAATCAGGATAATACCACAGAATAATGGTGGAAGCATTAAGTAGTTATTCAACTCATTTGTTTACAAAGAACAAAGAACAAAGAACAGTACAGCACAGGAAACGCCCTTCGGCCCTCCAAGCCTGTGCCGCTCATTGGTCCAACTAGACCATTCGTTTGTATCCCTCCATTCCCAGACTGCTTATGTGACCATCCAGGTAAGTCTTAAACGATGCCAGCATGTCTGCCTCCACCACCCTACTTGGCAGCGCATTCCAGGCCCCCACCACTCTCTGTGTAAAAAACGTCCCTCTGATATCTGAGTTATACCTCGCCCCTCTCACCTTGAGCCCGTGACCCCTTGTGATCGTCACCTCTGACCTGGGAAAAAGCTTTCCACTGTTCACCCTATCTATACCCCTCATAATTTTGTACACCTCTATTAGGTCTCCCCTCATTCTCCGTCTTTCCAGGGAGAACAAGCCCAGTTTACCCAATCTCTCCTCATAGCTAAGACCCTCCATACCAGGCAACATCCTGGTAAACCTTCTCTGCACTCTCTCTGAAGCCTCCACGTCCTTCTGGTAGTGCGGTGACCAGAACTGGACGCAGTACTCCAAATGTGGCCTAACCAGCGTTCTATACAGCTGCAACATCAGACTCCAGCTTTTATACTCTATACCCCATCCTATAAAGGCAAGCATACCATATGCCTTCTTCACCACCTTCTCCACCTGTGCTGCCACCTTCAAGGATTTGTGGACTTGCACACCTAGGTCCCTCTGTGTTTCTATACTCTTGATGGCTCTGCCATTTATTGTATAATTCCCCCCTACATTGGTTCTTCCAAAATGCATCACTTCGCATTTATCCGGATTAAATTCCATCTGCCATTTCTCCGCCCAGGCAGAAATAAGTTAGTCATTATAACAAATGATTATGTGAGCATTAGAATAAGTACATTTAAAGAAGGAGGGAAAGTCTTTAAGAAACAAAATAATCTCAGATGGATCAAGTCCACAGTCAATTGTTTTCTGCATCTAGTTATTCTAAGAATCACCAGGGAAGAAATAACAGAGAGATTACTGACATAGTTGTCAATTCTTAACAAAAAATCAATGCGTATTGCTAAAGGACTGATGGATAGTCAATGTAATAGCTACATGTACCAAAGAGGAAATAACATGTCCCAGGTATTATGGATCAAGTACCTTAACACCAGTCACCAGAAAATGATCGGAATCCTTAATAATGTGGAGAGTGGAACGATATACAAAAACATGGAATATAATATTGAATAGTCAGTATGAATTCCAAAGGGTGATTTTTGTTCCCTCAGAACACTGTTTGAACTGGGCAGTATCCACAGGTTAGGTATTGCTTACATAAAAGGAAAATACTGCTTCTACAGCAGAGTCATTTAGATCTGAAATGTTAACCCTGTTTCACTCTCTAAGATGCTGCCAGACCTGCTGAGTTTATACAACATTTTCCCTTTTTTATAGTAAGTAGATTGTGATGACAGAGTAGATCTGGGGTGGCTCCATTTCTAAAGGTCTTATTAAGTCTCCATCATAGATGTCTGAGATACTGTGCCGTTAAGAAATGTATTTTAATCTACAGGATGTTTTAGCAGTTCCTGCAATTCTGTTGGCACCATGATGTCTGCAGCCTTTGTCCTTTATTGTTACTGAATCAGTATAATTGGCATCATCTTTGTTTTGATCTGAACTAATGCAGTGTTCTATGGTTTTAAAATTATCTTGGGATTGCAGAATAGAGCTTATTTGGAGATATTGAAGGGGATTATTGATTGGGGATTATTGATAGGACATGTCATATGGCTGGGGACAGTTATACTTTTCAGAGTGAATTACAGCTTAGTTTCTTTTTCAGAAGCTGTTTGGAGTTGAGGAAAACAATAGTGATTATCCCACTCTCTGAAGTTGGAGTTTTGCTGTCTAAGTGTTGCTGTCGAGATTCTGCTTTTGACTTTTGATTCCTCTCTTTGAATTCTGGAGACTGGAAGCTGTCAGAGACTGGGCTTACCTCTCTCAGGTTTTGCTGTTTGGAGGATATACCATTCTCTGAAAACAGCTGGCTTGGATTTCTGTCCATAAGTGTTACAAAGCTGGAAATATGGCATCACATGAGCATATGTGCTCTGTGTTGACTAATTCTGAAGAAGTGTGTGCGTCTATTGGGTATTGCTTTAAATTGGAACAACAGCAATAGCTAGCTGTTAAGTATTATACTGTGTCATGGTTTAGTCTTGTAATTGGTAAACGTTGAGCAAATTTTTTTGATATATTCTAACTGTGTTCTTAAATAAACTTTGTTTGATATAAGCTTTCTAGTGGTTCATTTGAATCATACCTGGAGTGAAATAAATTGTGCTCACCAATGCCAAAATCAAATGTAAAACTTAAGGTCTAGACTTACTTCACAAACCACTTTGGAGTCGCTGGCCTGGATCTTAACAGATGAAAACATAGTTAAGAGAATGTGGAGCCATGGGATAAGTGACATATGGATTTCCAGCCAGCTTGAAGAACAGAAATAGAGTGGAGGCATATGTTTGATGTAAATGGTGGGAGATCAGAAGCAGTATTCCACAAGGAATCATGTTGGTCCACTGTCATTTACAGTTTTACTAAACAACTCTGATTTCTTAAACAGAAACATAACTTCTAAAATGTTGGATCAGAAAAAAATTGGGGAACAGTCAATACTGAGGAGGTTCACAATACATTGTAGAAAAACATTGATAAATGAACGGAATTCAAAAATATTTGACAAAATGTAGTTAAACTCAGATAAAAGTGAAAAAATATACTTTGGTTGGGCAATTGTCGAAGTCACATTACTTTCACGCCGAAATTCCATGCTGGGCAAAGGAACAAAGTAATATATGCGTACAAATATATCAATCTTTTAAGAGACTTTTGGATAAGTTCATGGAAGTTAGTAAGAGAGAGGGTTATAGGTAAGCTTAGTAGGTAGGGACATGTTCGGCGCAACTTGTGGGCCAAAGGGCCTGTTTGTGCTGTAGCTTTTCTATGTTCTATGTTCTAATCACTAAAATTTGTGCCACCGATTAACAAGTCAAAAAGAAACAAGCCGTATTCTCATTTCTATAGGTATGGAATTCAAAAGTAGGACACTTATTATAAACTAGTAACAAATTTAATATTGTGAACACTTGGATTACTGCCGACAGTTCCTGTTGTTATAATTTGAAAATAATATCGATGAACACTTTAAAGGGGCATCTTGACAAATACATAAATAGGATGGGAATAGAGGGATATGGTCCCCGGAAAGGTAGGGGGTTTTAGTTCAGTCAGGCGGCATGGTCGGTGCAGGTCTGGTTGAAGTGTTAGTCCAACAAGATGACAACGGACTTCCTTGCAGTGGTACTGTTTTCTACTGTGGTATCGGGGGAGGCTTGGTTGCTGCTGATGATGATGCCGAGTTTCTGAAGTTTTCTGTTCTTGGTGTGCATGGAGATAGCGTAGTTCCATTGTCTCGTCTGCTTGGCAGTGTTTCGCAGCTGGTCTGCGTCCTGAGCACAAGTTGCGAACATGGACTCTATCTTGGTTTCCAGGATGCAGCGTCTGCTGTAGAGCTGGTATATGAGGTGGTTGAGGAGTGTGAAAGAGGTGCGATGGCAAAGTCTCTCAGCATAGTTTGTGTTATAGGTTGACCTGAGTGGGTTCATGATCTGTAGTCCTTTCGGTATCTTGTCTGCTTTCTTGCATCTTTGTAGAAACTTGATGTCTGTGTCGATATGCGTGATCTGCTTGGAGATCCCCTCCACTTTGAGCCGGTAGTTTGCAGTGTCGGTGGTAGCCATGATGTGGAGTTGCCGGTGTTGGACTGGGGCAGGCATACTAAGTAGTCTCACAACACCAGGTTAAAGTCCAACAGGTTTATTCGGTAGCACGAGCTTTTGGAGCATTGTCCCTTCATCAGGTGAGTGAAGAGTTCGGTTCACAAACAAGGCATATATAAACACAAACTCAATTACAAGATAATAGTTGGAATGCGAGTTTTAACAGGTAATCAAGTCTGTACAGGTGCAGACAATGTGAGTGGAGAGAGGGTTAAGCACAGGTTAAAGAGGTGTGAATTGTCTCCAGCCAGGACAGTTAGTGAGATTTTGCATGCCCAGGCAAGTCAAGGGGTTTATAGATAATGTGACCTGAACCCAAGACCCCGGTTAAGGCCGTCCTCATATGTGCGGAACTTGGCTATCAGTTTTTGCTCGGCAATTCTGCATTGTCGTATGTCATGAAGCTGCCTTGGAGAATGCTTACCCGAAGATGAGAGGCTGAATGCCCTTGACTGCTGAAGTGTTCCCCGACAGGAAGGGAACACTCCTGCCTGGTGATTGTCAAGCGGTGTCCATTCATTCGTTGTCATAGTGTCTGCATGGTTTCCACAATGTACCATGCCTCAGGACATCCTTTCCTGCAGTGTATCAGGTAGACAATGTTGGCCGAGTCACAAGAGTATGTATCGTGTACCTGAGGATGGTGTTCTCACATGAGATGATGGCATCCGTGTCAATGATCCAGCACGTCTTGCAGAGGTTGCAGAGGTCACCTTCATCGTCCAGTACTTCCCCGGAGTGGAGAAGCTACGACACCTTCTCCGAAGCCTTCAACATGTCATCGATGAAGACGAACATCTCGCCAAGGCCATCCCCACACCTCCACTACTTGCCTTCAAACAACCATGCAACTTCAAACAGACCATTGTACGCAGCAAACTACCCAGCTTTCAGAAGAAGAGTGACCATGACACCACACAACCCTGCCACAGCAACCTCTGCGAGACATGCTGGATCATCATTTGGATTAGGGTTAATGTGCATGTATTCAAATGTGTGGTTGATTTGCAGACATGTATCAATATGATTAATTGCAAAGAAGGATATTTATTTTAAAGAGAAGTTGGATTTTCGGTGTTACTTGGGGAACATTGCATCAGAAAGTTAGTTTTCCCAGTAGAAACAGACACAAATGACCATAATAGGAATACTGCTGAAATCAGTTGTTGTTGTCAAAGATATTTGGCTTGCAGTTATCAGAACAAATAGAGGGAATACCAAATTAGAGCCGATCACAACATTTTGTATTACAGGAAAAAAGTGGGAGCTGATCGTATGGAAAGTTGACTCTCATTGGCAGAGGTATTGCCATGAAAAAAGTAGCATGGAACTTTTGGCTCCTCAGACTCCCACATAATTGATAAATACACACATTTCAACATATTCCTTTGCTTGACAGTAACTTTTGTATGAGAGTTATGTGAATTCCAGCAACCATAAAAGAACCAAACTAGTTAGATGCTTTGTAAAACACCTTCAGTCAGTCAATAAGCTTTACCCCATCTTCTTATCGCTTGCCATTTGAATTCACCATGTTGAACTCATGGCCACATTTTCATCCTTGGCCAGCTGCAATGTTAGAAAGTCGTAGAGTTCTACAGCTCAGAAAGACACCTTTGGGCCCTTCATGTTGGTGCCGGCCATCAAGCAGCTATCTATGCTAATCCCAGTTTTCATCATTTGGCCCTTAGCCAAATTAGCCACATTATGGTGTTTCAAGTGCTTATCCAAGAGTTTCTTAAATGTTGAGAGGGCTGCTACCTCTACCACACTTTCTGGCATTGAGTTCCAGATTCCCACCACCCCCGGGTGAAAATGTTTTTCCTCCAACTCCCTTTAAGTCACCTGCCTCTTATAGAACATAGAACATAGAACAGTACAGCACAGAACAGGCCCTTCGGCCCACGAGGTTGCGCTGAGCTTTATCTGAAACCAAGATCAAGCTATCCCACTCCCTATCATCCTGATGTGCTCCATGTGCCTATCCAATAACCGCTTAAATGTTCCTAAAGTGTCTGACTGCACTATCACTGCAAGCAGTCCATTCCACACCCCAACCACTCTCTGCGTAAAGAACCTACCTCTGATATCCTTCCTATATCTCCCACCATGAACCCTATAGTTATGCCCCCTTGTAATAGCTCCATCCACCCGAGGAAATAGTCTTTGAATGTTCACTCTATCTATCCCCTTCATCATTTTATAAACCTCTATTAAGTCTCCCCTCAGCCTCCTCTGCTACAGAGAGAACAGCCCTAGCTCCCTCAACCTTTCCTCATAAGACCTACCCTCCAAACCAGGCAGCATCCTGGTAAATGTCCTCTGCACTCTTTCCAGCGCTTCCACATCCTTCTTATAGTGAGGTGACCAGAACAGCACACAATATTCCAAATGTGGTCTCACCAAGGTCCTGTACAGTTGCAGCATAACCCCACGGCTCTTAAACTCCAACCCCCTGTTAATAATAGCTAACACACAGCTCTATCCACTTGAGTGGCAACCTTTAGAGATCTGTGGATATGGACCCCAAGATCTCTCTGTTCCTCCACAGTCTTCAGAACCCTACTTTTGACC
Organism: Mustelus asterias; assembly: GCF_964213995.1. Classification (NCBI taxonomy): domain Eukaryota; kingdom Metazoa; phylum Chordata; class Chondrichthyes; order Carcharhiniformes; family Triakidae; genus Mustelus; species Mustelus asterias. The sequence continues at coordinate 44,846,910 of NC_135808.1, forward strand.
CTGTAATCCACATTTAAATTAGTCCTACCAAAATGAATCACCTCACATTTATCAGGGTTAAACTCTATTTGCCATTTTTCAGCCCAGCTTTGCATCCTACCTATGTCTCTTTGCAGCCTACAACAGCCCTCCACCTCATCCACTACTCCACCAATCTTGGTGTCATCAGCAAATTTACTGATCCACCCTTCAGCCCCCTCCTCTAAGTCATTAATAAAAATCACAAAGAGCAGAGGACCAAGCACTGATCCCTGTGGCACTCCGCTAGCAACCTGCCTCCAGTCCGAAAATTTTCCATCCACCACCACCCTCTGTCTTCGATCAGATAGCCTTAAATCTAAACCCCTGGCTATTGACCCCTCTACTAAGGAAAAAGTTACTTCCCATCTAAATCGATGCTATCTGAAAGCAAAATAGAAGAACCAGTTACAGAGTTTAAAGTTTATTTATTAGTGCCACAAGTAGGCTTACACTGCAATGAAATTACTGTGAAAATCCCCCAGTCGCCACACTCCAGCACCTGTTCGGGCACACTGAGGGAGAATTTTTAGTAAGGCCAATGCACGTAACCAACACATTTTTCAGACTGGGAGGAAACCAGACCACCCAGAGGAAACCCATGCAGACATTTTGGTAGGACTAATTTAAATGTGGATTACAGGGTCAAAAGTAGGGTTCTGGAGACTGTGGAGGAACAGAGAGATCTTGGGGTCCATATCCACAGATCTCTAAAGGTTGCCATTCAAGTGGATAGAGCTGTGAAGAAGGCCTATAGTGTGTTAGCTATTATTAACAGGGGGTTGGAGTTTAAGAGCCGTGGGGTTATGCTGCAACTGTACATAATTTTGAACACCTCAATCAGGTCCCTTCAGCTTTCTCTGCTCTATGCAAAACAGCCTCAGCCTAACCACCCTTTCTTCATAGCTGAAAATGTGAAGCTCAATGATAACTCGAGGGACTGCACCTCATCTTTCAGTTTGGCAGTTTACAGTGTTCCAAACATAATATTGATTTCAACAACTTCAAACAACGAGCTCTGCCCATATCTTGATCATTTCTGTTCACTTTTTTCCACAAGTTCCTCTCCCACATGACCACGGCACAGTGGCACAGTGGTTAGTACTGCTGCCTCACAGCGCCAGAGACTGGGTTTGATTCCCGGCATGGGTCACTGTCTGAGCAGTGTCTGCACGTTCTCACATGTCTGCATGGGTTTCCTCTGGGTGGTCTGGTTTCCTCCCAGTCTGAAAAATGTGTTGGTTACGTGCATTGGCCTTACTAAAAATTCTCCCTCAGTGTGTCCGAACAGGTGCTGGAGTGTGGCGACTGGGGGATTTTCAAAGTAATTTCATTGCAGTGTAAGCCTACTTGTGGCACTAATAAATAAACTTTAAACTCTGTAACTGGTTCTTCTATTTTGCTTTCAGACAGCATCGCTTCTTGTTCTGCTATGCACACAATTTTTACCTAACCTTTATGCTGTTGGAGTAAAAGTGAGACGCTGCCAGATGGAATCCCGAAAATATAAGATACAAGATGGTTACCTGGTACAAAGTGGACTCTGTGGAAAGATATTGAAATGTGCTGACTTAGGCATGGACATTGCACAATGAACAAACCTGTGAGCTACATCCTGTTATTGTATAAAAACTATGGAACAGACAAAAAACCAGACCTTGAGGTCCAGATGGTCAGCTTAGCTTAAGATAAAGCAGAACCGAAACAATAAGTTTTGTTAATGGTTGTTTTTGAAGGAATGTGATTGGAGGTCAATTGTTGCTAGGGGGACATAATTGGCTAATGTGTGCAACTAACCAAGGCTAATGATGTAATAATTGCTAATGTCTGTACTTGTCGACTCTTTGGAATCTATAAAAGAAGCTCAGCTGCTATTTTAAAATTGAGAAGTTGACTGCGAGCACTGCAGAGTGCCAATCACTTCTCCCAAAGCTTTGTTCAATAAACTGCATGTTGAAACTTTAAGTCTGACTCCGAGTGGTGATTTCCCACAACAAATTGGCGAGGTCAGCAGGATCTCACTGCTGGTGAGTTGATCAGTTGGCCTCGATCGGCGAACTGGAGTAGAGATTATTGAATTGTGGGAGTCAGACTGAGCCAACAATGCAGTTAAAAACGGGTGAAAATTAGGGGAATTTATGGGACTATTGGATACAAACAGGAATTGATTGCTTGTGCTGATCGACGAAGGACAAGGAGGTGCCTGTCTCAACCGCAGAGCCTTAGACCGGTTGTTAAGAGGGGAAATCCCCCACATGATGGTCAGGACCATAAAGTAGGCATAGATGCATAAAGACACTTAGGATCGTGAAGTACAAATAGCAGAGGTAATTTAGCATCAAACTCTGGAGTGGCGAACAAACGCAGAGTTTGCCATCCGCTTGAATAAGAAGTTGGTGTATTTGTCTCATGTTGTAAAGCAGTGCGGTAAGGAGCTGATCACCCTGACCTCGAGCCGGACTCCGGTGGAGGAAACACGTTGCTGAGAAGGTAATCGTGGCCGTGAGTATAAACAGAAACCCCAACGAAGGGGCCTAGAAGCCTGCAAGATGGCAGGTAAGGAAACTAAGTGGGGATCTGCAGGTTCCCTTGTTGATAAATATATGACAGACAGACAGACACTTGTTGATTAAGAAGATGCAAAAGGATGGCTGGGATGTTTCTGAGATCTTAGAACAACAGAGAAAGTGGGTAGATGGGGAAAAGAGAGACAAAACAAAAAAGGCAGGGGTATTATTAGTACATCAATTAGCTGGACTAATCGGACAAGTAGCCGCTTCCACTAAAAAGTAGAACGAAGACAAGGACAAAATTAAGAAATTAGAATCTAGGGTAAGGGAATTAGAAAAAAGGAATCAATTATTAGAAGAGAATCAATGGGGAGGGGAAACTGTCCCTTTGCCCCCTTATGAGACAATACAACTGGAAGTGACAGCCCCTCCAGAAGAAGGAATAACGCCAGAACATAACTTGGCGCCAGTAGCCCGAGGGGGAACGGCCGCGCAACCAACAGCACATGACAAACCATTCACCCTGGGCGACAGACAACAGATAATGGCCTCCCTGGGTAAACAACAACCCAGAAGCGCAAATACGAAATTTTGGGCAGAACTAGATACGGTCTGGGTAGGACACCAACTGCACTTAAGGGATATACACCAACTAGTCAGGGCCGCATGCCCAGCAGACAAATGGAGGTAGGTAGCCGCAGGGCCCACCGCCCTCCCCGGAGTAGACTACAATGGGGGGCGCTGGACGCATGTGGTAGCCCTAACGGCAGAGGTGGATGCCCAACAGGTGCCCTTCGTCTTGTTTAAAACGGAAGTACAGAGGGTTTTGGGGAATGCCCCTACCAATTGGAGTAAAATCACAATGACCAAGCAACAGAAGGGGGAAGGGGCCTCTGAATATGGGGAACGATTGTTCCAAGTATACCAGGAATGCTCAGGGCAAGGAAACCCAGGCCGTGGGGATCGAGCCTTCATCCAGGCTTTCAAGGATGGGCTCAGCAGTGCCCACCAAACCATCTTAAAAATGGGAGTGATCATGTCCCAGGATTATGACAAACTGGTGGAATGGGCTAGCGGCGTACACGGAGGGGGAGAGGAGAAATCTCAGACGAAGATAAAACAGGAAAGAGTAGCCACCTACGGTAGCGGGAACGGAACTAAGCCCAAACTGACCTGTCACAATTGTGGCTGACAAGGGCACTTTGCAAAGGAGTGTCGGGTCCCAAGGAAAGGAAATAAATTTGGAAACAGTGAGAGACATTGTAATTATTGTAATAAAAATGGACACACGGAAGCAATATGTTGGGACAAACATGGGAGATCCCAGCCCCGATCCATGTCCACAGCAGAATTGGAGGAACTAAGGAACCTCCGAGATCAGCAAGACTGACAGCCTGCAGCCCCCATTAATAAGGGTAAGAAGGAGGGAAGGATCTATGTGTCTGCACTAGTAGGGGGCAGGCAATGTGGGATGCTGGTGGACACAGTAGCATCCATATCTGTCACCGACCTTCCCTTCCCCACTACAAGTAGGATGATTTATCGTACAGGGATAGGAGGGAACAAAACACCCGCCTACCTGAGCGAGACCACGTTAGTAGAAATAAATAATTTGTATGTACCTTTGAGATTCTATGTATGTAAAAATAACGAGGGAACAATAATGGGAAATGATTTAATGAAAGAGTATGAAATTTTGATTGACTGCGGGAAGGGAGACCTAACCTGGCCAAAACGGGACGGCCGGAAAACCAGAATGGGAAGACTCACGAGTCACCTTGAGACCATCAAGGTGGCCACAGCCACCACCAGGGATTGGCGACTAGAAACAAAGGGGTTTGGAGCCAGCTGTGCCTCCATCCCCGGAGTATGGGCCAAAACGAAATTAGATACTGGCCTAACTAAAATTGACCGGATAAAGGTGCCCGGACCGGAGTATAAGCCCCACCGACAGTACCCGATAAAACCAGAAGCAAAGGCAGCTGTAGTAGAAATAGTTAAAGGGTTAGTGGAGAAAGGAATCCTCAGAGGAACTACGAGTACCACTAACTCCTCTACCTGGCCAGTGAGCAAACCCGACGGAAGTTACAGACTCACAGTAGACTACACTGCCCTCAATAAAGTCATGCTCAAATTGCACCCCATTGCAGCAAGCCCCTCGACAATCCTGAATGGATTGTCACCGGAGCATAAAATCTTTACCGTATTAGATATAGCCAATGGATTCTGGTCCCTACCCTTGGATCCCGAATCCCAAGAAAAATTCGCATTTACAGTGGGAGACCAACATTACACTTGGACTCGCCTACCGCAGGGATTCCACAATAGCCCCGCCATCTTCCATCGAGTAATGAGTGACATCCTGAAAAGGTAGACCTACCAAAGGGTAGCTCGATTCTACAATACGTGGATGATATATTAATAGCCTCAGAATCTAAGTCAGGACATCAGGGAGCACTATACCGAGTGTTGAATGAACTGAAAACCGCAGGGTTAAAGGTGAGCCCCAAAAAGGCACAAATCGGGAAAGCACAAGTCCTGTACCTCGGACACTTAATATCACAAGGGCTTAAAGAGATGCCAACAGACTGAAAGAAGGTGGTACAACAAATGCCACAGCCAGTCACCGTAAGAGGAGTCAGGAAGGTGCTGGGACTGTTTAATTATAGCCAAAGTTTTATCCCGGAATTCGCAAAATTGGCAGAGCCTATACAGAGCTAGTTAAAGGGGGAAAGCCAGCTTTAAACTCCATAGAATGGGGACCTGAGCAAGAAGAGGCCTATAATAAGTTAAAGGCAGAACTGATATCAGCCCCGGACTGGGACTACCAGATTCCAATAAAGATTTCCACATACACTGTAACAATGAAGGGGGGTTCTACTCTGCAGTAGTAACGCAAGATCATGGCGATAAACGGAGACCCATAGGTTACTATTCAACAGCAGAAAGGCCGGTAGTTACCGGACTGCCGAGGTGCATAGCCGCCTTAGATTGCGCCACCTGGGCCGTAAAAGTTAGCGAACCGATAGTAATGACAGGAAATATAATCCTCCACACCAAACACACCTTGGTGGAAATGCTAAATACAGGAAAGTTAAGGTCCGTCTCGAACATGAGAAGGGCCAAATGGGAAGCCGTCCTCCTACCTCCCAGCAAATCAGTCATAATAGTAAGGGACACAGGAGATAACCTAGCAGAAGGAATTTTGGATACAGGGGAACCACATAACTGTGGAAAAGCAAATATGGATACAGAAGAAGGTAAGGTAAAGGATGAACCTTTCGCAACAGCTGATGGCTCATGTAAGTACGTGGAAGGATCACCCCGGACAGGGTGGGCAGTAGTAAATGGCAGACTGGAAACGGTGAAGTCAGAAAGAATTGACGGACGCCTATCGACGCAGGTGGTGGAACTGGCACACACAAAGGCCCTAGAATTGTCCGAAGGAAAGACGGTAAATATATATACCAATAGTAGGTACGCATTCGGAGTAGTACATGATTATATGACGGTATGGAGTAGGAGGGGGTTTGTAACCACGGGAGGAACTCCTATTAAACACCAACAGAGGATCGAGGCATTACTAAATGCCAGCAAAAAACCCTGAGAAGCGGCAGTGATAAAAATCAAGCACATCAGAAGGAACCAGAAAGGGATAACCCCAACTGGTTAAAATACAAAGTGAACCAAGCCGCAGACAGAGCAGCGCAATTAGCGTTAGAACAGGAGGCAGTTGGCGAGCTGCCAATAGCAGTAACGGGCCAGACAGAAGACGAAATAGATATTCGGGACTTACACGAAGATACCTCGGAAGAGGAAAAGGGTCAGAGGGAAGCACAAGGAGCGAGCAGAGAGACTGATAACGTTGGGAGATGCAATGACAAGGTAATAGCGCCGGAATGCATACAAAACACCCTCTTGGAACTACACCATGGACTCTCACATGCAGGAAGAAAGGCCATGGCAACTAGTATCGGAAAAGAATGGTGGTGGAAAGGAATGGGGAGGGACATAGCCCGACATTGTCACCGATGCGTGACATGCATGCAATATAACCCCGGTCGACCCATAAAAATTAAGATGGGACACCAGCCCCGACCAAAGGGGCCCTGGGAACATCTGCAAATAGATTTCACAGGGCCACTACCACAATCCCACGGCAAAACCTATTGTTTGGTTATCATAGACCAGTTTACCAGGTGGGTAGAAGCGTTCCCGACCAGAAATTGTACTGCTACCACGGTGGCTAGAATATTGGCGGAGGAGGTAATCCCTAGATGGGGAATACCCATACAAATTGATTCAGATCAAGGGACGCACTTCACCGGAAAGATGGTAAAAACACTGTGCCAACTGATGGGAATAAAACAAAAATTCCACATCCCTTACCACCCGCAGAGTTCTGGAATGGTAGAACGCATGAACCGAACCCTTAAGAATGCCCTGGCCAAGGCCATGCAAACGTCAGGAAAAACGTGGACAGAAGTATTACCTATTATATTAATGAAGTTAAGAGCCACGACAAACCGGACAACCAGATTAACCCCTTATGAACGAATGACAGGAAGGGCAATGCAATTACCAGAAAACATCATAACAGGTGGGGCCGATGTAGGCCCACTAAAAGACAAAATTAAACGGAATGTTTTGGAACTAAGCGCCCAACTAAAAGGGATGTGTAAATTAGTAAGAGACAATCAGGAAGAAAGAGACGCACAGAGAAGGCTTGAAATGCTCCCTGACGTCCCGATGGTGGGACGTCGCGTCATGGTAAAAACATTACCTGAAAAACCAGGGTTTGCACCAAAATGGAATGGCCCAGATGAAGTCATAATCAGTGGAGACACCTGTGTCTGTCTCGACATTAAAGGGAAAGGTGTATGGAAACATTGGACTCAGCTGAAACTGTACAAAGAAATTAATGAGTAACATGCGATTCATGATTAATCAATGAAGTAACCAGGATACTTTCCTCAAACAGGTGACGACTGCAAGCAAGTCCAAATTAATATTATACTGTTGGAATGTAACAAACATGTCTAAGATAGCGTATATAATTGCGTCACTCTATGTTGTCACGGTTGTAAAGTTGACAGGATTAGAAGATAACTTATTTTTCAAGACCCATGGACATTTACACGGTAATTGAACCGTGTGTTACCTGCTAGCCCAATCTGTAGAGGCCCTGCTCATGGCCACCCCTGGGTGGACCCCCCATGACTTATATACGGCGGATACCTCAGACACACCCTGTAAGGGACATACAGGCAAATATAGGAGGGGTATACAGGGAAGATGTGTGGAACTAATAAACTCCACAGATCCTGTGTGTAGGGGGCTCCGGGGAGTGAAAGGGAGAGTATGCTCAGACGATACAAGCTACCTGCTTTGCTTCTCGGGGCAAGGATGGGGGTGTGCATATGTCTTGGTCCCCGAGAATGTTTCCTGTGTACAGACGCAGTGTGCCCGTCAGCGCTGTCAAGTAAACAGAGGCCAGTTTACTTGTACCTGTAACGAGCAAAGATGCCTGAATGTGACCACAGGGGGGCAATCCATTTGTGGTCAGTGTAATGAGGCTCCTGTCAGCTCAGCCACATGGACATATCCGTTTGATACTTACCAATTGGTAGGATCAGGTGGAAAGTCAAGTGAACCGAGCAATTGGCGGTATATACAGTTTGGACAGACCAATAACCAGGATGTTAAATGTTACCGAGCCAAGAAGGGATTTGTGTTCCTCCTCAACGGCACCTTCACGACAGTAACACCAACCCTCCCGATCCTCTTTGCAGTAGGAACAACAGGACCACTCACTGTTCCATGCCCTCAAAAGGGGCATACCCGGAGAAAGATAGTAACACGGGCCACCAGCAAGGAATTCTGTGCCGATTGGAAGGATCCGGTCACACTGGGATCGTCACTCGGCTATGGGTTCATTGGAGCCCTGTCTCTGGGGGGAACAGCAGGAGTAATTAGTGCCAAAAATAGAAACTATCTTAACTGTGGATTAACCATTCTGGGAAACAGAGCATCAAAGGGACTGGATGCCATCAACCAAGAACTGGCTGAATTAAGATTGTACACGCAGCAGACCCGCTATGCCGTAGATTATCAGTTAGCCCAACAGGGAGGAGTATGCACAATAATAGGAGACAAATGTATAACGCATGTTATAGATGAATTCGACAACCTCACCCAAGCCATTGATGACATAAGAAAGCAGCTCGATGACTTTAGACAAGGCCCCAAGAAGGGGAATAGCTGGCTCGAATGGCTATTGGGGGGATCCTGGGGGTCTTATTTAATGCACGGACTAATTATTCTTGTTGTAATAATAATTGCTTGTTGCTTTATTATCGGATGTCTTAATGTCTGCTGTAAAGTCATGATCGCTCGGATTGTGCCAGGGGCCAGCATGGTCACTGAAGGAGGACATCTAATGGGAACACCCGAAGATGCCAAGGAAGGAAAGGGCAACAAAGACAGGTAGCTGTGAAGAGTGACTTGGAGTCACAGGCATGGCATATGTACGGAACACCAAGGAGGTGGATTCCCCAAAGGCCATATATACATATTGCTACGCCATCTACACAGAGGTCATTTGGTCATCTGGATTTCGTGAACATCCTCCAGGACCAAAAGGGGGAATTGTTGGATTAAAAGTGAGACGCTGCCAGATGGAATCCCGAAATTAGAAGATACAAGATGGTTCCCTGGTACAAAATGGACTCTGTGGAAAGACATTAAAATGTGCTGACTTAGGCATAGGCATTGCACAATGTACTAACCTGTGAGCTACATCCTGTTATTACATAAAAACTACGGAACAGACAAAAAACCAGACCTTGAGGTCCAGATGGTCAGCTTAGCTTAAGATAAAGCGGAACCGAAACAATAAGTTTTGTTAATGGTTGTTTTCGAAGGAATGTGATTGGAGGGGGGCTAGGGGGGCATAATTGGCTAATGTGTGCAACTAACCAAGGCTAATGATGTAATAACTGCTAATGTCTGTACTTGTCAACTCTTTGAAATGTATAAAAGAAGCTCAGCTGTCATTTGAAAATTGAGAAGTTGACTGCGAACACTGCGGAGTGCCAAGCACTTCTCCCAAAGCTTTGTTCAATAAACTGCATGTTGGATCTTTAAGTCTGACTCCGAGTGGTGAGTTCCCACAACAATGCCATTCTGAATACCTTTTAACACCATCTTTATGTTCCCTTTATCTTGTGTCAAAGACATTGCTGTCAATCTCTCCTGAGTTCCCACATATCCCTGAGGTTGTATTTTGCTCCACCTATTCCAGCCCCTCTCTTCAGCAGTATAAAATCCATCAACATTTCTACCTCACTTCCACTCTGGACAAGTCATACGTACTCGAAAAGTCAACTCCGTTTCTCTCTCGACACATAATCCCAGACCTACTGAATTTTTTTTAGCTTTTTATGTTTTTATTTCAGATTTCCAGTAGCTGCAATATTTTGTTTTTATTAGCATAAAATCTCCGTGTTCAGCATTTGACTGACCATTTTAAATTGTCTCTTAATGCCGTTATTAACACACAGGATTGTTCAGCAAGTTAATCCAATCACCAAATAATAACTAGATTTTTTTTTAAATTTGCTTATTAAACTACAGGCTGGTTGAATATGATTTACACTCTAACAATTCTTTATAAGCCAAGGAACACAATTCAATATGCCAATCTTTGTGACCTATGACCTACAGTCATGGCTTAACATTATCACTGAAATTCCTACAGGATTTGATTTGGTTTGATTTATTATTGTCACATGTATTGGGATACAGTGAAAAGTATTGTTTTTTGCTTGCTACACAGACAAAACATACCATTCATATAGTACATTGGGGAGAAGGAAAGGAGAAAATGCAGAATATAATGTTGCAGTTAACAGGTAGGGTGAAGAGAGGTTACTCCCTTTTTGTGCAGCCATTGTACTATAGGGGCTTGAGACAGATTACATACCCTCCAGTTAATTTGCCTTTCCAGGCTAATTTGAAGTTGACCAGGTGATTCTCGATTTGGAAAATGGTGGCCTTTGGCACATTTGTATCACACATGGTGAGTAAGTTTCTCACAGGTTCGGCTTGATGCTCTCCAACTCTGTGTCATGCTTGAAAATTGATTAAATAGCTATGACAATTTTTGCAAGACAGCTGATTAGGTCAATCGTATAGTCCCGAGGAGAGGGGGCAATGGCCTAGTGGTATTATCGCTTGACTATTACTCCAGAGACTCAACTAATGCTCTGGGGATCCGGTTTGAATCCCGCCACGGCAGGTGGTGGAATTTGAATTCAATAATAAAAAAAATTTTGGAACTAAGAATCTTCTGATGACCATGAAACCATTGTCGATTGTTGGAAAAACTCATCTTTCACTAATATCCTTTCGGGAAGGAAATCTGCCGTCCTTACCTGATCTGGCCTACATGTGACTCCAGACTCACATCAATGTGGTTGACTCTCAATTGCCCTCCAAAGGGCAACTAGGGATGGGCAATAAATGCTGGCCAGCCACCAATGCCCATGTCCCACGAATGCATAAAAAAAAGGAGTTATGCGGACCCCAACTTTTATACAGCGCGATGAAGGCAGGCTTATGTTTACCAGTGATTTCTCCATCTAGCAATTGGAATTCCTCAAAACTGCTCCATCTCAAAAGTCAACTTGAGCATCGAGAGGCCAAATTAAGTCTGTAAGGAAAGATTTACAGATGGCTGCAGATCCACCAATTCTGAAGTGTTGTCTACATGTTGAAATGTGTAAGGGTTAGGAGGTTGAAAATTCACACCATCAACACACGCATGGGAATAAAGGCAAAGTTTTAGCAAACTCTGAGCCTAGAGGGGATCCCATGGCTGCATCATTTAATTTACTATTTGACGGGTCGCTGTCTGAACCAGCATTTTCCTAAATGTTATTGGCAAGCTGGCAACGCAGCACCTTCTTGAACCGCTGCAGTCCATGTTGTGGTCACACCCATATTGTTGTTAGGAAGGGAACTCTAGGGCTTTGAGACACGGATAGGGAAGTGACAGTGATATAGTTGGAAGTTAAGACACACACAAAAGGTCATAATCATACGCTTACACAGCCATCCATGAACACAAACCCTCAGTCACATTTACACAGAGAGGAGAGGCATATAGGCTCACAGTGATGCAAAGAAATGTGCTCTAATGCACATACACAAACACGCACTGGGTCACACTTGAAGACAGTAAGAAGTCTCACAACACCAGGTTAAAGTCCAACAGATTTATTGGGTAGCACAAGCCACTAGCTTTCGGAGCACTGCCCCTTCATCAGGTGAGTGCCACTCACCTGATGAAGGGGCAGCTCTCCAAAAGCTAGTGGCTTGTGCTACCAAATAAACCTGTTGGACTTTAACCTGGTGTTGTGAGACTTCTTACTGTGCTTACTCCAGTCCAATGCCGGCATCTCCACATCATCACACTGGAAGACACAGACAGGCACCCGCAAACACAATCTACTGTGATACGTAGAGGCAGAATGATACACTCATGCCGAGACACACAAAAACACTCGTGTGTATGCTCACAGCTAGCTGTTAATATCAGTTCCCTCAATGAAAGCTGAGGCTGTTGTGTCAGCATAGATGCTCCTGCCCTCTCTATCTGCATCTGTCTCGCTCCTGAGTTCTTACCACAGGAGGCACCCACACTACAGCTAGCAGTCGAAACAATATCTCATGCCGAAAGTAACTCACCGATTTGGTTGGGGGTGTAAATTGGCTGATCAGTTTGAATGAAGATGTAACCCATTTTGTTGGACAGTTTAATGGGAACCATCCTTCGTTGCTGGAGGATTTGACGACTTTCGGCCACAAGGTAGACATACTTCCGCCGCCGTCTCCACAATGAAAGTTCTTTCACCTTGTGCTGGGAAACCTGCAAAAGAGAGCAAAAGTGTTTCATAAAAAGGTTAATTGCGTAATATGCCACTCCCCAGATTTTCATTCTGATTCCAGCTTGAATGGCCAACTAGAGGTGAGGCTATATTGGATCTGGTGCTGGGAAATGAGCCAGACCAGGTGCTAGACTTGGAAGTTGGTGTGCATTTTGGTGATAGTGACCACAATTCGGTTACGTTCACCTTAGTGATGGAAAGGGATAGGCATGAACCTCGGGCCAGTGGTTTTAGCTGGGGGAAGGGTAATTATGAGGCTATTAGGAGAGAATTAGGAAACATAGGTTGGACTAGGAGATTACAGGGACTGGGAACGTCCGACATGTGGAGTTTTTTCAAGGAGCAGCTACTGCGAGTCTGTGATAGGTATGTCCCTGTCAGGCAAGGAGGAATTGGTAGGGCTAGGGAACCGTGGTGCACCAAAAAAGTTTCTTTGTTGGTTAAAAAGAAAAAGGAGGCTTATGTTCGGATGAGACGTGAGCACTCGGGTAGTGCACTAGAAAGCTTTAGATTGGCTAAGAGGGAGTTGAAGAGCGAGCTTAGAAGGGCTAAAAGGGGACATGAGAAGACTTTGGCGGATAGGGTTAAAGAGAATCCTAAGGCGTTCTATAGGTATGTCAAGAACAGAAGGTTGGTTAGGGCAAGTTTAGGGCCAGTTATAGATGGCAGAGGGAAGTTATGTGTGGAACCGGAGGAGATTGGTGAAGCATTGAACCAATATTTCTCTTCGGTGTTCACGCAAGGGGACATGAATATAGCTGAGGAGGACACTGGGTTGCAAGGGAGTAGAATAGACAGTATTACAGTTGATAAGGAGGATGTGCAGGATATTCTGGAGGGTCTGAAAATAGATAAATCCCCTGGTCCGGATGGGATTTATCCAAGGATTCTCTGGGAGGCAAGAGAAGTGATTGCAGAGCCTCTGGCTCTGATCTTCAGGTCGTCGTTGGCCTCTGGTATAGTACCAGAAGATTGGAGGTTAGCGAATGTTGTCCCATTGTTTAAGAAGGGGAACAGAGACTTCCCCGGGAATTATAGACCGGTGAGTCTCACTTCTGTTGTCGGCAAGATGTTGGAAAAAATTATAAGGGATAGGATTTATAGTTATTTGGAGAGTAATGAATTGATAGGTGATAGTCAGCATGGTTTTGTGGCAGGTAGGTCGTGCCTTACTAACCTTATTGAGTTTTTTGAGAAAGTGACCAAGGAGGTGGATGGGGGCAAGGCAGTGGACGTGGTATATATGGATTTTAGTAAGGCGTTTGATAAGGTTCACCATGGTAGGCTTCTGCAGAAAATGCAGATGTATGGGATTGGGGGTGATCTAGGAAATTGGATCAGGAATTGGCTAGCAGATAGGAAACAGAGGGTGGTGGTTGATAGTAAATATTCATCATGGAGTGCGGTTACAAGTGGTGTACCTCAGGGATCTGTTTTGGGGCCACTGCTGTTTGTAATATTTATTAATGATCTGGATGAGGGTATAGTTGGGTGGATTAGCAAATTTGCTGATGACACCAAAGTCGGTGGTGTGGTAGACAGTGAGGAAGGGTGTCGTAGTTTGCAGGAAGACTTAGACAGGTTGCAAAGTTGGGCCGAGAGGTGGCGGATGGAGTTTAATGCGGAGAAGTGTGAGGTAATTCACTTTGGTAGGAATAACAGATGTGTTGAGTATAGGGCTAACGGGAGGACTTTGAATAGTGTGGAGGAGCAGAGGGATCTAGGTGTATGTGTGCATAGATCCCTGAAAGTTGGGAATCAAGTAGATAAGGTTGTTAAGAAGGCATATGGTGTCTTGGCGTTTATTGGTAGGGGGATTGAATTTAGGAGTCGTAGCGTTATGTTGCAACTGTACACAACTCTGGTGCGGCCGCACTTGGAGTACTGTGTGCAGTTCTGGTCCCCACATTACAGGAAGGATGTGGAGGCTTTGGAGAGGGTGCAGAGGAGGTTTACCAGGATGTTGCCTGGTATGGAGGGGAGATCCTATGAGGAGAGGCTGAGGGATTTGGGATTGTTTTCGCTGGAAAGGCGGCGGCTAAGAGGGGATCTTATTGAAACATATAAGATGATTAGAGGTTTAGATAGGGTGGATAGTGATAGCCTTTTTCCTCTGATGGAGAAATCCAGCACGAGGGGGCATGGCTTTAAATTGAGGGGGGGTAGTTATAGAACCGATGTCAGGGGTAGGTTCTTTACCCAGAGGGTGGTGAGGGATTGGAATGCCCTGCCAGCATCAGTAGTAAATGCGCCTAGTTTGGGGGCGTTTAAGAGATCCGTAGATAGGTTCATGGACGAAAAGAAATTGGTTTAGGTTGGAGGGTCACAGTTTTTTTTTAACTGGTCGGTGCAACATCGTGGGCCGAAGGGCCTGTTCTGCGCTGTAATGTTCTATGTTCTATGTTCTATGTTCTAAATAGTGGGCAGCAATTAGCATGTACAGGGCCTGTTACAGGCCTGTGATTAGTTTTCATTTCATATATTTATGGAATGTGTGTATTGCTGGCTATGACACCATTTAATCTCAGTCAGAATCATAGAATCCCTACAGTGCAGAAGGAGGCCATTTGGCCCATCAAATCTGCACCGACCACAATCCCAACCAGGCCCTATTCCCGTAACCCCACATATTTACCCTGCTAATTCCTAAGGGACACTAAGGGGCAATTTAGCATGGCCAATCAACCTAATCCCACATCTTTGGACTGTGGGAGGAAACCGGAGCACCTGGAGGAAACTCATGCAGACACGGAGAGAATGTGCAAACTGCACACAGACAGTGACCCGAGGCCGGAATTGAACCCAGGTCCCTGGTGTTGCGAGGAAGCAGTGCTAACCATTGTGCCACCATATTGCCCAAATTGCCCATGAAAAACTGCAGGTGAGTTGCCTTCTGGAACTCTGGTGCAGTTACAGCCACAGGGCTGTTGGAGTGACAGTTTGAGAACTGTGAACCAGCAGAAGTGAAATATTGCCGTGGGTGCACAATGGCACAGTGGTGAGTGCTGCTGCCTTGCAGCTCCAGGGATCCAGGTTCAATTCTGGCTTCGGAAGACTGCCTGTGTGGAGTTTGTATGTTCTCTGCAGGGCTTTCATCCAGGTGCTCCGGTTTCCTCCCACTGTCCAAAGATTAAAGAAAGGTTATGTGGGTTGGTAAATTGCCCCTTGGTGTCAGGGGGATTAGTAGGGTAAATATGTGGAGTTATGGGGATAGAGCCTGGGTGGGATTGTTGTCGAAGCAGGCTCCGAATTGCCTCTTTCTGCACAGTAGGGATTCTATGATTCTGTGAATTCATGATGATGAGTGACTTGCAAGGGAACTTCCAGGTCTCGTGTTCCCATGTAGTCAGATGCTAGAGATCCTGCCATGTGTAACTCACCTCCTGACTCCCCAAAGCCTGTCCAACATCTACCAGGCACACACCAAGAGTATGACTGAATATGTTCTACTTGGCTGGCTGGATGAGTGCAGCTCCAACAGCACTGAAAAAGCTCCACATCATTCAGGACCTGCAGCCCCCATTCCACATTGACTCAATCCACCAATGATGCACAGTGGCAGCCCTCTGTATCATCTGCAGGATACATATCATGGAGCAATGTGTATCATCTGCAGGAAACATTGCATGGACTGACTCCCCAAGGCAACTGCGGCAAGCAGGACCAGGACAGCTACAAATGGAAAGGGTATCAGAGACATGCAAATATCACCAGCTGCAACATTTCTCAAAAAGCAAAGAAATCCCAATCAGATTATCTTTTTTTGGAAGTCTCTCTACAGTGCAGAAGGAGGCCATTTGGTCTATCAAGTCTGTATCAATTCTCTGAGGAGCATCTTATCCAGACCCACACACCTCACACTAGCCCCTTAACTCCACGCATTTACCATTACTAATCTAGCTACCCTACACATCTTTGGTCTGTGAGAATAACCCAGAGCAGACACAGGGAGAATGTACAACACCACACAGACAGTCACCCAAGGCTGCAGTCGAACCTAGGTCCCTTGTACTGTAAGGCAGTAGTGCTAACCACTGTGCCACCATGTTGCCCATTCGTGATGCTGGCGGAAAAGTAAGTATTGAGCATGGCTTCAGGATTAACAGGATTTGGGACACCAATCACCCTATCTTTTACCCTACCCCAGACCTGCCTTTGTTCTGGTCAAAACCAACTCATAGTCAAAATATTTTACATTTCTAACTTCCCTTATTTCTAATGAAAGGTCACAGATCTTAAACATTTACTCTGCTTCTCTGCATACATGATGCTAAAGACGCTACACATTTTTAATATGCATTCCGTGAAATATACCTATCAGTATGTCAAAGCAAACTGACATTAATTTGGCCTGAACAAGTTGTGTCTGGCTATGGAAATGCATTAAAGACCTTCATAGAAATCCAGAAGCTCATTGGCAATGGATCTTTGTGGATCTGAGGCAGCAGGAATGTAGAAAGCATGGAGCCACACTGTTGAATTTTAATCATCACGCTATTCATGCGGCATTCAGTAAATTGGAATGAGTGGGTAAAACCCACTTGTTTAGTTAGGGTATCATGATCAGCATAGAAACATAGAAACCCTACAGTGCAGAAGGAGGCCATTCGGCCCATCGAGTCTGCACCGACCACAACCCCACCCAGGCCCTACCCCCACATATTTACCCGCTAATCCCTCTAACTACACATCTCAGGGACAATTTTTAACCTGGCCAATCAACCTAACCCGCACATCTTTGGACTTGGAGCATGGGCTTAGAGGATTGAAGGGCCTATTCCTGTGCTGTACTTTTTGAAATAACTCCATGCAGGTGAAGGTCCCATCACCAAAGTTTCTTTATTTACAAGAGAAAACTGTACAACAAAGCTCTCTCTCTCTCTGTTGCTTCCTGCTTCAGCAGGCAGAGAGACTGACACACCTGCTTTAAAAAGGGAGCAAGAGACTCTTTGATTGGACGATCAATTAGGACTCATCAAGGACATCTTTTCACGTCCAACCAAATAAACAAAATCAACTTAACTGAGGGACAACTCAAAAAGGGCAGCTCCCTAAAAGGAGGGGAACCAGCCAAAACAAAAAACACAAAGCAGAAAGGAAACTTAAAACATCAAATTAAAATGTAATTAAAGGAGTCAAAAATACACCCCCAGTCCTGCGGTGCCCAGCGGGCATGGAAGGCAGCAACGGTGCCCTCGGACACCGCCTGCTCCCTTTCCAGAGACACCCAGCTGCGAATATAGCCATGGTAGAGGGGCAGACAGTCTGGTTGGACGACCCCCTCAATCGCTCGCTGCCAGGACCTGCAGATGGAATGCCTTGCCAGGCCCAGGAGCAGGTTCACGAGGAGGTCCTCCTCCTTCCCTGCCCCCTACTGCACTGAGTGCCCATAGATCAGGAGCATGGGGATGAAGTGCAAACAAAACATCAATAAAAGGTTTTTTAGAAAACTGAAAAGGTTGTGCAGCCTACAACACATAATGTAGAAATGGTCCATGGACTCTACAAGGTTGCAAAAAGGGCACGCTTGGGAGCCCAAGAACTGGTACAACCTACGATTGTATGGTACTGCTGTGTGCAGGTCCCCAAGATAGTGGGGGTGGGGGGAGATCCCTCCATAGAGGGACTTCCACTGGGGACCTCAGCCGCCCGGCAGCAACAAGGCCCACCAAGGTGTGAGGACTCATCAGGGAGTTCATACTCTAGCAGGCCAACCTCATTAGCCTGACTGAAGTCATCACACTTTTCTTCGTTCAAACCACTTCACCAAACTTAGTCTGATTTCAATGATATATAAGAGGCTTAAGAATGTCACGCATGAGGATAAGATTCTTCAAGGATTCTTCTCCTTGGAGAGAACAAGTTTAACATAGAAACATAGAAAATAGGTGCAGGAGTAGGCCATTTGGTCTTTCGAGCCTGCACCACCATTCAATATGATCAAACAAACTAGCCCCAACAGCTTTCTTTGGTAGAGAATTCCACAGGTTCTCAATTCTGAGTAAAGAAGTTCTTCCTCCTTAAGAATAATGAGAATAATGTCCTAAAACACGAGGGCCTGGATAGAGTTGAAAGGGAGAAACTGTTCCAGCTCATAAAATGATCAAGAACTAGAGGGCACAGGTTTAAAATGATTTGCAAAAGTGATTTTAAACACAAAGGATCCTGAAGGGACTCAATACATTCAACCATAAGAGGTTGCTTAACCCAGTTTAGGACTTTGAAATGCATTGCCTGACATTGTGATTAAATCCAGGCATTCAAGAGAGCATAGATTATCATTTAAATAAAATGAATATGCTTGGTTAAAGGGAAAAGGTAGGAGAATGTCATTAAATTGTAATGCTCATTTGGAGAGCCGCTGCAGACATGATGCACCAAAATGGCCTCCTGTTCCTTAACAATTCTATGCTTCTGTGAACCAGGAGCAGGAGTAAACCAAACTGCTTTTCATAGAACCATCAAAAATAGAAGCAGGAGTAAGCCATTGGGTCCTTCAAGCCTGCTCTGTAATTCATTATGATCATGACTGATCATCCGATTCAATAGTCTGTACCCGCCTTCCCCCCATATCCTTTGATCCCTTTTGCTCCAAGAGCTATATCTAATTCCTTCTTGAGAACATACAATGTTTTGGCTTCAACTGTCTTCTGTGGTGGAGAATTGCACAGGCTAACCACTCACTGGGTGAAGAATTTTCTCCTCATCTCAGTCATAAAGAAAATATAATCCCCTATCCTCAGACTGTGACCCATGGTTCTGGAACATTGTTCCTGCATTTCAAGTCCTTTCTGTCATTCAATAGGTAGGAAAAGGGATGAGGTCCTGAAGTGTGAATGTAGAGAGTTATGATGTGGAGATGCCGACGTTGGACTGGGGTGAACACAGTAAGAAGTCTCACAACACCAGGTTAAAGTCCAACAGGTTTATTTGGTAGCAAATACCATAAGCTTTCAGAGCGCTGCTCCTTCGTCAGATGGAGTGGAAATGTGCTGTCCCATTTTGACTCATTTCCACTCCATCTGACAAAGGATCCAAAGCAGTAGGGCGACAGAAGTGAAGGTTGAGGACAGCACAGAAGTTAAAGGGAGCACACTAAGTAGTAAAAGCAGTGTCAGTAATCATAGTATCAGACAGATCAGGCAAAAGCAGGACAGAGAGGAAGGGAAGTTCAGATTAAACTGCATTTATTTCAATGCAAGAGGCCTGACGGGCATTGCAGATGAACTCAGGGCATGGATGGGTACATGGGACTGGGATATTATGGCAATTACTGAAACATGGCTAAGGGAGGGACAGGACTGGCAGCTCAATGTTCCAGGGTACAGATGCTATAGGAAAGATGGAACAGGAGGTAAGAGAGGAGGGGGAGTTGCACTTTTGATTAGGGAAAGCATCATGGCCGTACTGAGAGGGGATATATCCAAGGGTTCGGCCTCTGAGTCTATATGGGTAGAACTGAGAAATAAGAAGGGGGAAATCACTTTGATAGGGTTGTACTATAGGCCCCCAAATAGTCAGCGGGAAATTGAGGAGGAAATATGTAAGGAGATTACAGATAACTCCAAGAAAAATAGGGTGGTAATAGTCAGAGATTTTAACTTTCCCAACATTGACTGGGACAGCCATAGTATTAGAGGGTTGGATGGAGAGAAATTTGTTGAGTGTATTCAGGAGGAATTTCTCATTCAGTATGTGGATGGCCCGACTAGAGACGGGGCAAAACTCGACCTCCTCTTGGGAAATAAGGAAGGGCAGGTGTCAGAAGTGTTAGTGAGGGATCACTTTGGGATCAGTGACCATAATTCTATTGGTTTTAAGGTAGCTATGGAGAATGATAAGTCTGGCCCAAAAGTGAAAATTCTAAATTGGGGCAAGGCCAATTTTGATGGTATCAGGCAGGAACTTTCAAAAGTTAATTGGGAGAGTCTGTGGGAAGGCAAAGAGACTCTGGTAAGTGGCACGCTTTCAAAAGTGTGTTAACCAGGATTCAGGGTAAACACATTCCTCTTATAGTGAAGGGCAAGGCTGGCAGAAGTAGGGAACCCTGGGTGACTCGGGATATTGAGGCCCTGATCAAGAAGACGAAAGAGGCACAAGACATGCATAGGCAGCTGGGATCAAGTGAATCCCTTGAAGGGTATAGGGGGGGTATAGGGAGTTAAGAGAGAAATCAGGAGAGCAAAAAGGTGACACGAGATTGTTTTGGCAGATAAGGCAAAGGAGAATCCAAAGAGCTTCTACAAATACATAAAGGGCAAAAGAGTAACAAGGGAGAGAGTGGGGCCTCTTAAGGATCAACAAGGTCATCTATGTGCGGATCCACAAGAGATGGGTGAGATCCTAAATGAATATTTCTCATCAATATTTACTGTTGAGAAAAGCATCAATGTTCGGGAACTTGGGGAAATAAATAGTGATGTCTTGAGGAGTGTACATATTACAGAGAAGGAGGTGCTGGAAGTCTTAAAGCGCATCAAGGTAGATAAATCCCCGGGACCTGATGAAGTGTATCCCAGGACATTGTGGGAGGCTAGGGAGGAAATTGTAGGTCCCCTAGCTGAGATATTTGAATCATCGATAGTCATGGGTGAGGTGCCTGAAGATTGGAGAGTGGCAAATGTTGTGCCTTTGTTTAAAAAGGGCTGCAGGGAAAAGCCTGGGAACTACAGGCCAGTGAGCCTCACATCTGTGGTGGGTAAATTGTTGGAAGGTATTTTGAGAGACAGGATCTACAGGCATTTAGAGATGCAAGGACTGATTAGGGACAGTCAGCATGGCTTTGTGAGTGGAAAATCATGTCTCACAAATTTGATTGAGTTTTTTGAAGGGTAACCAAGAAGGTAGATGAGGGCGGTGCAGTTGATGTCTACATGGGCTTTAGCAAGGCCTTTGACAAGGTACCGCATGGTAGGTTGTTGCATAAGGTTAAATCTCACGGGATCCAGGGTGAAGTTTCTAAATGGATACAAAATTGGCTTCTTGACAGAAGCCAGAAGTTGTTGAGGGTTGTTTTTCAAACTGGAGGCCTGTGACCAGTGGTGTGCCTCAGGGATCAGTGCTGGGTCCACTGTTATTTGTCATTTATATTAATGATTTGGATGAAAATATAGGAGGCATGGTTAGTATGTTTGCAGATGCCACCAAGATTGGTGGCATAGTGGACAGTGAAGAAAGTTATCTCCAATTGAAACGGGATCTTGATCAATTGGGCCAGTGGGCTGACAAATGGCATATGGAGTTTAATTTAGACAAATGCGAGGTGATGCATTTTGGTAGATTGAACCAGGACAGGACTTACTCAGTTAATGGTAGGGCGTTGGGGAGGGTTACAGAACAAAGAGATCGAGGGGTACACGTTCATAGCTCCTTGAAAGTGGAGTCACAGGTGGATAGAGTGGTGAAGAAGACATTCGGCATGCTTGGTTTCATCGGTCAGAACATTGAATACAGGAGTTGGAATGTCTCGTTGAAGTTGGACAAGACATTGGTAAGGCCACACTTGGAATACTGTGTGCAATTCTGGTCACCCTATTACAGAAAGGATATTATTAAACTAGAAAGAGTGCAGAAAAGATTTACAAAGAACAAAGAACAGTACAGCACAGGAAACAGGCCCTTCGGCCCTCCAAGCCTGTGCCGCTCCTTGGTCCAACTAGACCATTCGTTTGTATCCCTCCATTCCCAGGCTGCTCATGTGACTATCCAGGTAAGTCTTAAATGATGTCAGCGTGTCTGCCTCCATCACCCTACTTGGCAGCGCATTCCAGGCCCCTACCACCCTCTGTGTAAAAAACATCCCTCTAATATCTGAGTTATACTTCGCCCCTCTCACCTTGAGCCCGTGACCCCTCGTGATCGTCACTTCTGATCTGGGAAAAAGCTTCCCACCGTTCACCCTATCTATCCCCTTCATAATCTTGTACACCTCTATTAGATCTCCCCTCATTCTCCGTCTTTCCAGGGAGAACAACACCAGTTTACCCAATCTCTCCTCATGGCTAAGACCCTCCATACCAGGCAACATCCTGGTAACCCTTCTCTGCACTCTCTCTAACGCCTCCATGTCCTTCTGGTCGTGCGGCGACCAGAACTGGACGCAGTACTCCAAATGTGGCCTAACCAGCGTTCTATACAGCTGCAACATCAGACTCCAGCTTTTATACTCTATACACCATCCTATAAAGGCAAGCATACCATATGCCTTCTTCACCACCTTCTCCACCTGTGTTGCCGCCTTCAAGGATTTGATTTCCTCGGATGCTACCGGGACTTGATGGATTGAGTTATAAGGAGAGGCTGGATAGGCTGGGACTTTTTCCCTGGAGCGTAGGAGGCTGAGGGGTGATCTCATAGAGGTCTATAAAATAATGAGGGGCACAGATCAGCTAGATAGTCAATATCTTTTCCCAAAGGTAGGGGAGTCTAAAACTAGAGGGCATAGGTTTAAGGTGAGAGGGGAGAGATACAAAAGTGTCCAGAGGGGCAATTTTTTCACACAGAGGGTGGTGAGTGTCTGGAACAAGCTGCCAGAGGTAGTAGTAGAGGCAGGTACAATTTTGTCTTTTAAAAAGTATTTAGATAGTTACATGGGTACAATGGGTATAGAGGGATATGGGCCAAATGTGGGCAATTGGGATTAGCTTTGGGGTTTTAAAAAAAGGGCGGCATGGACAAGTTGGGCCGAAGGGCCTGTTTCCATGCTGTAAACCTCTATGACTCTAATACAGTCACGTATAACTATTGACTTCAACGCATCTTCCACTTCACTTCATTATCCTTGAGTCCCTACAGACCAAAAATCTGATTAACTCTGCCTTAAATATATTCAATGATGGATCCAGCACAAAACAGAGAAATTACACTTTCATAATCCTGAGAGGAATCTTTCACTGATCTCTATCCAAAATGGTCTGCCTACTCATTCCAAGTTCCTCAGCCAGGGATGTGCAGGTTATGTTGACTGGCCATGCTAAATTGACCCTAGTGTCAGAGGGATTAACAGGGTAAATATGTGGGGTTATGGGAATGGGGCTTGGGTGGGATTGTGGTCAGTACAGACTCAGTGGGCTGAATGGCCTCCATCTGTACTGTAGGGATTCTATGATTTTATGACCGCTTATCATTTAATATGCCAGGTCCCTTCAGGATCATTCAAGTTTCAGCAAGATCACCTGTCATCCTTCTATATTTTAGAGTGCAGAATTGACTCTGCTTCTCATTATACAGTGGTACTCTTATCCCAGAACTAAACAAATGAACCTCGAATGCACTGTCTCCAATGACAGTATCTCCTTTCTTGAATGAGCAGAAGAAAATTGCACGGGATTTCAGGTGCGGTTTTACCAAATCCCCAATTAACTCCTCAATCTTGCTAAAAGTCAGTCACCTTGCAATAAAGTTCAAAACGTTAATTTTCTCCTGGATTTGCATGGTTTATCTGCTATCTGTATGAGTGCCTTCACCAACGTGCCTCAGTTCATCACAAAATAACAATTACAAGAGACTGATCAATGTTTTGAATAACAAACTGACTTTCTCAAATTATAGTGCATCTGCTATCGAATTAAAACATGCCGGAATAACTCAGTAGTTCAGGCAACATCTGTGGAGAGAAACAGTTCGCATTTCAGGTCAACGATATTTTACTGTAAATGGGAAATAATTGAAACATAAGGGTATTAAGCGGGTGGAAATAGCGGGGTTCATGGGGGAGTGCAGTGTGGTGGGTGGGAGTTGGGAAGAACACAACAGACGGTATATGATAGGTTGGGGGCCAGGAAAGATTAACAAAATACTTCATGATGCACCAGACAAAAACACAAATAATGAATGTAATAAAGCGGCAAAAGATTTGTTCAAACAAGGCGTGAGTATCATTCATTGGTCAAAACATTGAATACAGGAGTTGGGACGTCTTGTTGAAATTATACAAGACATTGGTAAGGACACACTTGGAATACTGTGTACAGTTCTGGTCAGCCTATTATAGAACATAGAACATAGAACATAGAACATTACAGCGCAGAACAGGCCCTTCGGCCCACGATGTTGCACCGACCAGTTAAAAAAAAACTGTGACCCTCCAACCTAAACCAATTTCTTTTCGTCCATGAACCTATCTACGGATCTCTTAAACACCCCCAAACTAGGCGCATTTACAACTGATGCTGGCAGGGCATTCCAATCCCTCACCACCCTCTGGGTAAAGAACCTACCCCTGACATCGGTTCTATAACTACCCCCCCTCAATTTAAAGCCATGCCCCCTCGTGCTGGATTTCTCCATCAGAGGAAAAAGGCTATCACTATCCACCCTATCTAAACCTCTAATCATCTTATATGTTTCAATAAGATCCCCTCTTAGCCGCCGCCTTTCCAGCGAAAACAATCCCAAATCCCTCAGCCTCTCCTCATAGGATCTCCCCTCCATACCAGGCAACATCCTGGTAAACCTCCTCTGCACCCTCTCCAAAGCCTCCACATCCTTCCTGTAATGTGGGGACCAGAACTGCACACAGTACTCCAAGTGCGGCCGCACCAGAGTTGTGTACAGTTGCAACATAACGCTACGACTCCTAAATTCAATCCCCCTACCAATAAACGCCAAGACACCATATGCCTTCTTAACAACCTTATCTACTTGATTCCCAACTTTCAGGGATCTATGCACACATACACCTAGATCCCTCTGCTCCTCCACACTATTCAAAGTCCTCCCGTTAGCCCTATACTCAACACATCTGTTATTCCTACCAAAGTGAATTACCTCACACTTCTCCGCATTAAACTCCATCCGCCACCTCTCGGCCCAACTTTGCAACCTGTCTAAGTCTTCCTGCAAACTACGACACCCTTCCTCACTGTCTACCACACCACCGACTTTGGTGTCATCAGCAAATTTGCTAATCCACCCAACTATACCCTCATCCAGATCATTAATAAATATTACAAACAGCAGTGGCCCCAAAACAGATCCCTGAGGTACACCACTTGTAACCGCACTCCATGATGAATATTTACTATCAACCACCACCCTCTGTTTCCTATCCGCTAGCCAATTCCTGATCCAATTTCCTAGATCACCCCCAATCCCATACATCTGCATTTTCTGCAGAAGCCTACCATGGTGAACCTTATCAAACGCCTTACTAAAATCCATATATACCACGTCCACTGCCTTGCCCCCATCCACCTCCTTGGTCACTTTCTCAAAAAACTCAATAAGGTTAGTAAGGCACGACCTACCTGCCACAAAACCATGCTGACTATCACCTATCAATTCATTACTCTCCAAATAACTATAAATCCTATCCCTTATAATTTTTTCCAACATCTTGCCGACAACAGAAGTGAGACTCACCGGTCTATAATTCCCGGGGAAGTCTCTGTTCCCCTTCTTAAACAATGGGACAACATTCGCTAACCTCCAATCTTCTGGTACTATTCCAGAGGCCAACGACGACCTGAAGATCAGAGCCAGAGGCTCTGCAATCACTTCTCTTGCCTCCCAGAGAATCCTTGGATAAATCCCATCCGGACCAGGGGATTTATCTATTTTCAGACCCTCCAGAATATCCTGCACATCCTCCTTATCAACTGTAATACTGTCTATTCTACTCCCCTGCAACCCAGTGTCCTCCTCAGCTATATTCATGTCCCCTTGCGTGAACACCGAAGAGAAATATTGGTTCAATGCTTCACCAATCTCCTCCGGTTCCACACATAACTTCCCTCTGCCATCTATAACTGGCCCTAAACTTGCCCTAACCAACCTTCTGTTCTTGACATACCTATAGAACGCCTTAGGATTCTCTTTAACCCTATCCGCCAAAGTCTTCTCATGTCCCCTTTTAGCCCTTCTAAGCTCGCTCTTCAACTCCCTCTTAGCCAATCTAAAGCTTTCTAGTGCACTACCCGAGTGCTCACGTCTCATCCGAACATAAGCCTCCTTTTTCTTTTTAACCAACAAAGAAACTTTTTTGGTGCACCACGGTTCCCTAGCCCTACCAATTCCTCCTTGCCTGACAGGGACATACCTATCACAGACTCGCAGTAGCTGCTCCTTGAAAAAACTCCACATGTCGGACGTTCCCAGTCCCTGTAATCTCCTAGTCCAACCTATGTTTCCTAATTCTCTCCTAATAGCCTCATAATTACCCTTCCCCCAGCTAAAACCACTGGCCCGAGGTTCATGCCTATCCCTTTCCATCACTAAGGTGAACGTAACCGAATTGTGGTCACTATCAACAAAATGCACACCAACTTCCAAGTCTAGCACCTGGTCTGGCTCATTTCCCAGCACCAGATCCAATATAGCCTCACCTCTAGTTGGCCTGTCTACATACTGAGTCAAAAAACCTTCCTGCACGCTTTGAACAAAAACTGACCCCTCTAACGAGCTAGAGCTATAACAATTCCAGTCAATATTAGTCAAGTTAAAATCCCCCATAACAATTGCCCTATTACTTTCACTCCTAAGCAGGATTGACTCCGCAATCCTTTCCTCAACCTCTCTAGAACTTTTAGGAGGTCTATAAAAGACTCCCAACAGGGTGACCTCTCCTCTCCTATTTCTAATCTCCGCCCATACTACCTCAACAGATAAGTCCTCATCAAACCTCCTCTCTGACACTGTGATACAATCTCTGACCAATAATGCTACCCCTCCCCCTCTTCTACCTCCTTCCCTACTTCGACTAAAACATTTGAACCCCGGGACCTGCAGCATCCATTCCTGCCCCTGCTCTATCCATGTCTCTGAAATAGCCACAACATCGAAGTCCCAGGTACTGATCCACGCTGCAAGTTCACCCACTTTATTGCGAATACTCCTGGCATTGAAGTATACACATTTCAAACCCTGCTCCACCCCACCTCTGCAATGCCGTGCATTGCAGTCCCCATCCATGCATCCCTCACTTTCAGCCCCACTACTCAGGATCCCTCCCCCCCCCCCGAATCAGTTTAAACCTCCCTGCATGGCCTTAGCAAATTTACCCCCCAGGATATTGGTCCCCTTCTGATTAAGGTGTAGACCATCCTTCTCATAGAGGTCACACCTTCCCCAGTACGAGCCCCAATTGCTTAAGTACCTGAACCCCTCCCTCCTGCACCATCCCCTCAGCCATGAATTCAAACCTTCCCTCTCCCTATTCCTCTCTAAACTATCCCGTGGTACAGGCAAGAGTCCAGAGATAACCACTCTGTCAGTCTTGGCCTTTAGTTTCCACCCCAACTCCATAAATCCCTGCCTAATATCCCCTTCCCCTATCCTCCCTATGTCGTGTGTCCCCACATGTACAATAACTTGTGGTTTATCTCCCTCCCCCCTAAGAGTCCTGAATACCCTGTCAGACACATCCCGGACCCCAGCCCCTGGTAGGCAACACACCAACCCTGAGTCCCTACCTTTAGTTCCGACCCTCCTATCTGTCCCCTTAATTGTGGAGTCCCCAATCACAAGGCCCAGTCTTTTACAGCCCCTAACCACCTGAGCTTTCTCACTCGGCTCACCCCCAGAGATCTGCTCTCTATGCTCAGTTGATTCCTCCTCAACTGTAGCCTCCAGCACCGAAAACCTATTATGCCCCCTATTGGGGGGCATGGGGGGCTGTGATTGTGGGGAGCATGTGGCTGGAGAGATTGGGGGGCATGGGGGGATGTGATTATGGGAGCATGTGGCTTGGGGGATTGGGGGGCATAGCGGGCTGTGATTGTTGATGTGCTAGGGGCAAGCAGCATTGCATGAGTTCCACATTTGTTCATCTCCACCTCCCCACCCCCCTCCCTTTCAGAATGATGAGATGGCTGTTGCAATGCAGCCAATCGATCTTGCTGTTCTTTTGGTTGCTTCTGGAGCTGAGGAGGAGGAACTGAAGGAAGAATTGCAGGCCCAGGAGGGAGACAACCCTTACCACTTGCAGGACCGGAGGGAGACAACCACCAGAGGCAGGAGGTGACCGCCTTTCACCCAGAGCGGGGGCATAGGTGAAGGAGGGAGCAGAGACCCCGGCAGTTCCGTACACGAGTGTCCTTCGAGGAGATGTCGGACACCGTATGCTGCCGACGTCTCCAATTCCGAAAGGATACCGTGCGACACCTGTGCGACCTGTTGCAGGACCTGGCGCCTAGGGGCGGGGGGGGCACCCACTCTCCACCGAGTCAGATTGATGGCCGCTCTGAACTTCTACGCAATTGGCTCCTTCCAGGACCTGAGTGGCGGTGTCTGTGGCATCTCCCAGTCTTCAGTGCACACCTGTGTCAAGCAGGTCACTGAAGCCCTGTATGCCCGGGCTGGGCAGTACATCAAATTTAACCTGGAACAGACCTATCAGGAAGCCCGGGCTGCAGGGTTCGCTGCAATTGCGGGGATGCCGAATGTGCCGGGGGCGGTCAATTGTACCCATGTCGCCCTCAGGGCCTCCCTACAGAATTCATGACGATTTGTTAAGAGGAAGGATTCCACTCCCTGAAGGTACAAATCGTGTGTGACCACAATATGACCATCATGCACGTCTGCAGCAGACACCCAGGCAGTGTGCATGACAGCTTCATTGTCAGGAGCTTGGACATCCCAGAAGCATTTGGGGAGGAGTCCAGGCTGCGGGAGTGGCTCCTGGGTGATATGGGATACCTGCTGATGACGCCTGTGCAGAGGCCTGTGACTGAGGTGGAGACCCGCTATAATGAGGCCCATGTAGCCACCTGCGCGACAGTAGAGAGGTGCATTGGGCTCCTCAAGATGCGATTCCGGTGCCTGGACCGATCTGGAGGGGCCCTCCAGTATAGCCCCCTAATCTCCTCCCGCATAGAGGTGGTGTGCTGTGCCTTGCACAATGTGGCTGTGCAGCAAGGTGATCTCTTGGAGGAGGAAGAGGACGTGGAGGATGACCAGCCAGCCATCACTGGGGAGGATGACTAGCAGGAGGAGGAGGAAGAGGAGGAGGAGGAAGAGGGGCGGCACGGTAGCACAGTGGTTAGCACTGCTGCTTCACAGCTCCAGGGACCTGGGTTCGATTCCCGGCTTGGGTCACTGTCTGTGTGGAGTTTGCACATTCTCCTCGTGTCTGCGTGGGTTTCCTCCGGGTGCTCCGGTTTCCTCCCACAGTCCAAAGATGTGCGGGTTAGGTTGATTGGCCAGGTTAAAAATTGCCCCTTAGAGTCCTGTGATGCGTAGGTTAGAGGGATTAGCGGGTAAATATGTGGGGGTAGGGCCTGGGTGGGATTGTGGTCGGTGCAGACTCGAAGGGCCGAATGGCCTCCTTCTGCACTGTAGGGTTTCTATGATTTCTATGATTTCTATGAGGAGGAAGAGAGCGCCTTGGAACACCAGCCAGGCGGTGGAGGGCTGACATCTCAGCTGAGGCATGCAAGGGCAGCAAGGGAGGCTCTGATAATCAGGCGGTTCAGTCGCTAGGGAATTGTGATTGTGGGTTCCATTCCACCCCATCCCCCAAAATGCCTTCCATTTATCCTGCACATTGTCACACAAGAGTGGTGGGCCTGGGTACTCTGTGTTCGTGAGTTTTTTGGCAGGCAGGAGGGTGATGTCGACTCGGTAAGTACCATTCTGATGATGCTCTGGTGCAAACTGGGCTGACTCCTACCTGAGCTCCACTGCACGCTGGCTTCTGGGCCCACGTCTGTCTGGTGGGTAAGGGATCCGAAACACCCATACAGGGCCCTAGAGTGGGTGGGATGGGGGTTGGGAGGTAATCGCTCGTGGGATAGGAGAGACCAATGACTTCCTTTTCTCAGTGACACTGCATTGAGGGGCCACCTCAACTGATATCACCATGAGGCATCCGTCAGGTGATCATCAATGGAGCAGGAATCATATTCGAGACAACTTGTTCACAGGTAGTTGTTGAGAAAAAACATTTATTTACCATAGCTGTTGTAACGTAAGAACTTGTGAAAAGAAAACCTTAAGGTCCTTACATTTCTTTCTAACTAGTGCAGCCCTTCACCCGTGCCATCTCAGTGCAACTACAATTTCCTAACCTTACGTGGCCTACCACTACATCTCAGTGACTCTCCAGAATGTACATCGGAGGTGGAGGGGGCTAGCTGCCTACCTCGCCCTGTGGCCTGTGATGCGCGTGGCGGGCGTCCTCTGGAGGCCCTGAACCTTGAAGGCCCTGGTCTGCTTCCAGGTGTCTGGGATGTTTCCATGACACCCTCTTCATCCCGCTGCCCCTGATATGCCCCGGTGTCAGGAAGTGGGGAGTCAGAAGGTGTTGCCACAGCCACAGTCTCCTGGCTGGAAGGCCGCGGCATGGGCTCAAGTCCTTCCTCCTCCCTTGGGGTCCCTTTTGGCCCCTGGGTCACTCCATGGGACACTGGTGCTTCTGCAGTGAGGTCCAGAAGCTCCGGTGTCACTTGGCACTGCCAGTCCTGGAGGACCACCTGCGTCCTACCCATGGTGGTCGACCACACTTGAGTCGTGGGCCATCTCTCAATGGCCGCAGCAAGTGCCCTCTGGGACTGGCCCACACTCTGCAAGCCCTCAGCCATGGCCCTCTGAGACTGGGTCACCTTCTCAAGGGTTGCTGTCATTGCCCACTGTGTCTCAGTGCTGTCCCGCTGGGTCTCCTGCAAGCTCTTGAGCCTTTCAGCCATGGGCCGCAGAATCTCGAGAAGCCTGCTCAGTTCCTCCGCTGTGACCTGCTGTGACTCGGCCATTGCTTGGAGCCTGCTACCCATGGTGAGGATCCCCTGTCACAGGCTTTCCATTGCAGACGCCACCCTTGCAGTGTTGGCCTAGGAAGCACGCAAGACAGGCAATAGCTGGTCCACCTAAAAGCTTTGGGACTCCTTCCAGCAGCCTCGCAGTTGGTCCAGTGTGGCTGTCAGTCCCTCCTGCATTCCCTGGCTCTGTTGCTGCATCTCCAGCAGCTGAGGGAGAAGTGATCTCAGAGGACCAGCATGTAGCCTGGGGCCAGCTGAGTCCTCACCTCCGGCAGGCCCCCGCATGCCAGAGGCCTCGGATGTTCCCTCCTCCACCCGATGTACATCAGCAGATGTGTCGTGCTCACCAGGTTGTGACCCAGAAGCCTCAACACTAACTGGACCCACCGACGTGTCAGTTTCTGCGATGGTGAGTTGTGAGTACAAGCTGACGGATAAATGGTGCCAACCTCGGAGGTTCCTTCACCCATATCCTCTGAGGACTCATCCGAGCTATCGTTCTCAGGATGGGTGGGAGCTGTAGCCGGGGCCTGTGGTCCAGAAGGCCCCGGGGCATCAGGATCTATCCCTGCAACACAGGACACAAGGTTAAGTGCAAGGGAAGGAGAGGAATCTGGGATGCCAAACACATGAATCATATGTCTCCATTGAACATAGAACAAAGAACCCAGAAAATTACATCACAGGAACAGGCCCTTCGGCCTTCCAACCATGTAGCGACCAGGCTGCCCATCTGATTTGTTTGCCCCTACCCTTCCATATGCCTCTATTCCCATCCCATTCAGATAGCTGTAGAGATGCCCCTTAAATGTCCCGATCGTTTCTGCATCCACGACCTCCCCCAGCAGTGAGTTCCAGGCACCCACTACCCTCTCTATGCAAATAAACATGCCTCGTACATCTCCTTTACACCTTGCCTCTTGCACCTGAAACTCGTGCCCCCAGGAAGCTGCCTTAAAGTGAGTGTAGGAATGACAGGTGCTCACGTCTGGACGGCAGCCCGACCATGCTGTCGCTGACAGCCCGCGTCTCCTCGAAGGGGGTGAGGACCCGGAGGTCTGGCTCACCACCCCCTGTCCTCACCCTCAAGGGGGTTGTGCTTGGTCTTCTTCTGTGGAGACAGAAGGAGCCATGAAACAAATGGTGGCGTGACTCATGCAGATGAATCAGGTGGTGACCCTTAGAGGGCAAACACAGTGGGGCTCATTGGGGAAAAAGGAAGGAGGTGCTTGGGGGTCAGGAGCTGAAAGCATGCTGGATGCTGGGAATGGGAGGATCTGGGGGAGATATGGGGGAACATGCTAAATGGGGTTCAGCACTCACCCTTGCTGCACGGGTGAGCTCATTGAGTTTTTTCCGGCACTGCTTCACGGTTTGGGGGGCCACTGCCCTGGCACTGACCGAGGTGGCGACTTCCTTCCAGGCCGCATTGCCATTAGCCCCCCTGGGTCTGCGTCCTCCTGGGAGGAAGAGGGTGTCCCGCCTCACCTCTGCTGCATCCAGCTGCCTCCCCAGGTCATCCTCAGAAAATCGGGGAGATGGTCATGAGCTCATTTTCTCCCTGCACTGCCTGCCTGCCTGTCCATTCTTGAGTTTTTTATGGAGCTGCCCCTCGTTAGGGCAGATCAGCTGCAGGCAGTTTGGCAGAGCATTCCAGCAAGTTCCATGCAGTTTGCTTGTTAGCATTGAGGGGAAAGCAAGTGAGCACTTGCAGGTGTGCTGCTGGGGAGGGGGGAGTGTGGGGGGTGGTGGTGGATGAGTGCCTCAATGATTAGCGACAGAGGAGAGAGAGGGAGGTGTCGCACAACCATCGAAGTCCAGAGGAGATGGGGCCTTGTGCAGGAGGATCCGGGGTGGGGGCGAGGAGGAATCACCCTGCCTGATATCTGTAGGGTGGAGGGGGGAGGGTGGATCTCTCTGCCTGAAATCAGTGGAGGAAAGGGGGAGGGGGCTGTGATTGTTCTGGGTGGTGGAGGGTGGGGGGATAGGTGGGTCTGTAATGTTGTGGGGGTGGGGCAATGTCTGTGGGGGCTCAGGGGAGGCATTATCCGGCCCGAGAGCGATGTGACAGGAGTGCGATTTTCAATTTTTTTTCTAACTGCGCATGCGCAGTTCAAAGCTCCGATCGTTTCAGGTGCGCTAAGCCCTGCCCACAGCATGATTCAGACTCGCAATTTTTTTTCAGGCGAAGTGCGTATGGGAGCGCCTGAAAGCAGATTTCCAAGTCGGATCTGAATTGCGCCCAGATTCAGCACTTAGAATGGAAATGGTAAAATCAGGCCCTATGAGTATGATATCAAGGAATACAGGGGAAAAACAGAAAACTGAAGCAGCAAACAAAACAGTAAATAAATATCCAGGAAACAAGTTGGAGGCAAATTTATTCCCGAAAGTTGTTGAAATCTATGTTGAGTCCAGGATCAGAAGAAAAATGAGTAGATTGAGGAGAAGCACAGCTAGGTTTAGGGAGATAGTACCGATGACAGCATTCATCCCCAATATTCTTCAACCTGCTGATCGTGTTCTCACCCTGATCATCGTCCCATTCAATTCTACAATAATGGCAAATTAGGGATGAAGTGGAAATGGTCGAGAGTTTCAGGTTTTAGCTATCTATATCACCAACAACCTACCCTGTCCCTCCACGCCAATGCTAAAATTAAGAAAGCACATCAATGCCTCTACTTTTTAAGGAGGCTAAGGAAATTTGGCATGTCTGCTACGATCTCAATATTTTTTACAGATGCACAATAGAAAACATCTTTTCTGGCTGTATCACAGCTTGCTATGGCTCCTGCTCTGACCAAAACTGTAAGAAACTACAAAGGGTCGTGAATGAAACCCAGTCTGTCACGTAAACCAGCCTCCCATCCATTGACCCCGTCTACATTTCCTGCTGCCTCAGAAAAGCAACCAGCATAACTAAGGTGTTGGGTCCATTGTTGTTTGTCATCTATATCAATGATCTGGATGATAATGTGGTAAATTGGATCAGCAAGTTTGCTGATGATATAAAGATTAGAGTTGTAGTGGACAGTGAGGAAGGTTTTCAAAGCTTGCAGAGGGATTTGGACCAACTAGAAAAATGGGCTGAAAAATGGCAAATGGAATTTAACGCAGACAAGTGTGAGATATTGCACATTGGAAGGACAAACCAAAGTAGAACGTACAGGGTAAATGGTAGGACTCTGAAGAGTGCAGTTGAACAGAGGGATCTGGGAAAACAGGTACAGAATTCCCTAAAAGTGACGTCACAGGTGGATAGGGTCGTAAAGAGTGCCTTTGGTACATTGGCCTTTATAAATCGGAGTATCGAGTATAAAAACGTTGGAGTGTTATGGTAAGGTTATGTAAGGCATTGGTGAGGCCGAATTTGGAGTATTGTGTACAGTTTTGGTCACCTAGTTACAGGAAGAATGTAAATAAGATTGAAAGAGTGCAGAGAAGGTTCACAAGGATGTTGCCGGGACTTGAGAAGCTGAGTTACAGAGAGAGATTGAATAGGTTGGGACTTTATTCCCTGGAGCGTAGAAGATTGAGGGGAGATTTGATAGAGGTGTATAAGATTTTGATGGGTATAGATAGAGTGAATGCAAGCAGGCTTTTTCCGCTGAGGCTAGGGGAGAAAAAAACCAGAGGGCATGGGTGAAAGGAGAAAAGTTTAAAGGGAATATTAGGGGGAGCTTCTTCACGCAGAGAGTGGTGGGAGTGTGGAATGAGCTGTCGGATAAAGTGGTAAATGCGGGGTCACTTTTAACATTTAAGAAAAACTTGGACGGGTTCATGGATGAGAGGGGTGTGGAGGGATATGGTCCAAGTGCAGTTCAGTGGGACTAAG
Source organism: Mustelus asterias (assembly GCF_964213995.1). Lineage (NCBI taxonomy): Eukaryota > Metazoa > Chordata > Chondrichthyes > Carcharhiniformes > Triakidae > Mustelus > Mustelus asterias. The sequence continues at coordinate 44,881,918 of NC_135808.1, forward strand.
CATAAAATGGTTCGGCACAGACAAGAAGGGCCAAAAGGCCTGTTTCTGAGCTGTAATTTTCTATGGTTCTATGGTTCTATGCACCCTGGACATACTCTCTTCCACCTTCCATTGGGAAAAAGATGCAAAAATCTAAGATCACGCATCAACCCACTCAGGAACAGCTTCTTCCCCACTGCCATCAGACATTTGAATGGACCTACCTCGTATCAAGTTGATCTTTCTCAACACCCCAGCTAGGACTGTAACACTATTTTCTGCACCCTCATCTCTCCTTCTCCCCTATGTACTGTATGAATGGTATGCCTTGTCTGTAAAATGCACAAGAAATAATGGCCGGGATTCTCCCAAAAAATACTAAGGGCAGTATTTTACCATTGTGTTGCACCCGTTTTCGGGCACGGAAAATGTGTAAAGTCGGGCGTCAGGCGATTAGCACGATTTAAGAACATTTTTGCACCAGTTCCCACTTTGCCAAGGCCAAGAAACAGGCGCGATCGGGAACCTACCCAAAACGGGCGCAATGTCAATTTAAATCATTTTTCATGCATCTCAATCCCATTAGCAAGCTGTGGCAATTTACCCACAGGGAATTGGGAATTTACCCCAATTTATCAGCATGCTTGCCACGACTGCCCCAGGCAGATTGGTCTGAAATAGACATGCTCTCTAAAAGTCGGATTCTGGCACTCCATCAGTGACAGTTAGTGTGGAGGTAAGTGCCTACTGTCGGACAACTCCGTGTTGCTCACAGGGGGTGGTTTCTGGGCGGAAATGTTAGTTTTTGGGTCGGGAGGGGTCTGTGAGTGTGTTGGGGGGTTGGAGGGCTGTTGCTGATCACGGTGACTGATGTCTGATTTGCAGCATAGACCCAGGTCTCAGCACTGTTGCTGGGGGGATATGGGGGGGCACTGCCATTCTGCCTGCAATCAGGAGGGGGGTCGCGATTGGTCTGGGTGTGGGCATGGGGGGACAAGGGTATCAGTAATGTTGGGGTGGGGAAGGCATTAACCAGGCCCGGGAGGGATCTGTCGGGGGAGCTGCATGATTTTGTTCATGCAGAGTTGGAGGTTCTGATTGGAGCTGCAGGGTTTTGGGCATATTAAACCCCACACATGCATTGAGGCTTATGCAGTGAGAATCCGAATTGCTCAAAATTTTGCAGCCAGATTACATATTCGGGTGGGGGGGGGGACTTAAAATCACGCCCAAAAAACCGATCTGAAACTCTCAGTTTCAAGTCCACTCGGCACTTAGACAAAAATATGTAAAATACCGCCCTTCGTGTCAGATTCGCGTAAAAACTGGAGTAACTCCCACTGTTTGTTTTCGTGGGATTTTCAAAATGAATCGCCCACATTCTGAGTATGAGAGTGCCTCAAGGAGATTTATGCTGAAAATCCGGGCATGGGGCCCATTCCCAACTGAGAGGCTGGCAGCATAGCGCTGAGCAGGCCACTGCGCATGCATTGACCTGTCAGAGCAGAGATTGGCACATGCGGAGTAGCCCCACACTGCCGGCCTCCCGATCGCTGGCCAACCCCATGACCCCGCAACACTGTCCCTCTGATCCCGCCACCCCCACCATCTGATCGCTGGTCTATGGGCCAGCCCTGACTCCCTCCCCACCCCTGGCAGTTCCGATCATCCGATTCTCCCCCCCTTCCCCCCACCGGCAGCCCTAACCCCCCGCCCCCACCGCAGGCCCAACCTCCCCCTGCAGCCCCACACCCCCCCGGGCAGAACGATCCCCCTCCCACCGGCACGGTGACACAGTCGTTGGCACGGTGGCACAGTCGTTAGCACTGCTGCCTCACAGCGCCAGGGACCTGGGTTTAATTCTGGCCTTGGATGACAGTCTGTGTGGAGTTTGCACTTTCTTCACATGTCTGCGTGGGTTTCCTCCCACAGTCCAAAGATGTGCGGGTTAGGTTGATTGATCATGCTAAATTGCCCCGAAGTGTCAGGGGGATTAACAGCATAAATGTGTGGGATTATGGGAATAGAGCCTGGGTGGGATTGTGGTCAGTACAGACTCAATGGGGTGAATGGCCTACTTCTGTACTGTAGGGATTCTATGGTAACACCCGAATGGCGAGTGCCGATCGCTGTCCTCACTCTGTCACTGATCCCAAGTGCAGAGTGGCAGTGGGACCCTCCATCCTCACCAATCTCCCCCACAAAGGCCCTGCCCCAATAGGCCCCATCCCCTCCGCCTCTGCCCCCTTGGCACTGCCCAATGCCCAGTGGGCATTGCCAAGGTGCTCCCTGGGATTGCCTTGGGTAGTGCCAGGGCGCCAGCCTGGCAATGCCCAGGGGGCACCCCCCCTTACCCCACCAACCTACTGGGGAGTCTCTATGGCTTCCCTTCACTCCAGCGGGGTCAGACCGCCTGCTCCCTCTTAGTACTGAGCTCTTGTAAACCCTACTGAGTGACCCACAGACATCATCCTGGGCCCGCTAATAGGATTTAAATTCAAATTTAAATATCTAAAGCAGCTCCACGTTGATTTCTGACACGAAACTGATGCTGCCAGTAATCCAGTGCCCTGAGACAGCGAAACAGGCTGGGAGAAACACCCCCAATACTTTTCATTGTATACCAATACATGTAATGTAATGATAATAGAACCATAGAAACATTGAAAATTACAGCTCAGAAACAGGCCTTTTGACCCTTCTTGTCTGTGCCGAACCATTTTTTGCCTAGTCCCACTGACCTGCACTTGGTCCATATCCCTCCATACCCCTCTCATCCATGAACCTGTCCAAGTTTTTCTTAAATGTTAAAAGTGACCCTGCATTTACCACTTTATCCGGCAGCTCATTCCACACTCCCACCACTCTCTGCGTGAAGAAGCTCCCCCTAATATTCCCTTTAAACTTTTCTCCTTTCACCCTTAACCCATGCCCTCTGGTTTTTTTCTCCCCTAGCCTCAGCGGAAAAAGCCTGCTTGCATTCACTCTATCTATACCCATCAAAATCTTACACACCTCTATCAAATCTCCCCTCAATCTTCTACGCTCCAGGGAATAAAGTCCCAACCTATTCAATCTCTCTCTGTAACTCAGCTTCTCAAGTCCCGGCAACATCCTTGTGAACCTTCTCTGCACTCTTTCAACCTTATTTACATCCTTCCTGTAACTAGGTGACCAAAACTGTACACAATACTCCAAATTCGGCCTCACCAATGCCTTATATAACCTTACCATAACACTCCAACGTTTTTATACTCGATACTCCGATTTATAAAGGCCAATGTACCAAAGGCACTCTTTACGACCCTATCCACCTGTGACATCACTTTTAGGGAATTCTGTACCTGTATTCCCAGATCCCTCTGTTCAACTGCACTCTTCAGAGTCCTACCATTTACCCTGTACGTTCTACTTTGGTTTGTCCTTCCAAAGTGCAATATCTCTCACTTGTCTGCGTTAAATTCCATTTGCCATTTTTCAGCCCATTTTTCTAGTTGGTCCAAATCCCTCTGCAAGCTTTGAAAACCTTCCTCATTGTCCACTACACCTCCAATCTTTGTATCATCAAATCAAATCAAATCAAATCAAATCAAATGCTAGGGACATGAAATATAAACAGAAATGTGGGGAAAGCTCAGCAGGTAAGGCAGTAACTGTGGAAAGTGGAAGGAAGTTGCCTCTTCTTCGGAACTCTTTTGGCTGTTGTGAAGACGAATCACATCAATTGATTTAATCTCATCTCCATAATTTCTTTTTCTGGTACATTGACGACAATGTCGATGTTGCCGCAGCTCTCACCATAAATTAGAACATTTCACTGGCTTCATTCCCAGTTTCCTGGTGTATCACAGAACACAAAACATAGAACAGTACAGCACATTACAGGCCCTTCGGCCCACGATATTCTGCCGAACCTTTTCCGAAACCAAGATCAAGCTATTCCACTCCCTATCATTCTGGTGTGCTCCATGTGCCTATCCAATAACCGCTTGAAAGTTCCTAAAGTGTCCGACTCCACTATCACAGCAGGCAGTCCATTCCACACCCCAACCACTCTCTGAGTAAACAACCTACCTCGTACATTCCTCCTATATCTTCCACCACGAACCTTATAGTTATGCCCCCTAGTAACAGCTACATCCACCCGAGGAAATAGTCTCTGAACGTCCACTCTATCTATCCCCCTCATCATCTTATAAACCTCTATTAAATTGCCTCTCAACCTCCTCCGCTCTAAAGAGAAAAGCCCTAGCTCCCTCAACCTTTCCTCATAAGACCTACCCTCCAAACCAGGCAGCATTCTGGTAAATCTCCTTTGCACTCTTTCCAGTGCTTCCACATCCTTCTGATAGTGAGGTGACCAGAACTGAATACAATATTCCAAATGTGGTCTCACCAAGGTCCTGTACAGTTGCAGCATAACTCCATGGCTCTTAAACTCAAACCCCCTGTTAATAAACGCTAACACAAGATAGGCCTTCTTCACGGCTCTATCCACTTGAGTGGCAACCTTCAGAAATCTGTGGATATGAACCCCAAGATCTCTCTGTTCCTCCACATTCCTCAGAACCCTACCTTTGACCCTGTAATCCACATTCAAATTTGTCCTACCGTAATGAATCACCTTGCATTTATCAGGGTTAAACTCCATCTGCCATTTTTCGGCCCAGTTCTGCATCCTATCAATGTCTCTTTGCAGCCTACAATAGCCCTCCACATCATCCACTACTCCACCAATCTTGGTGTCATCCGCAAATTTACTGATCCACCCTTCAGCCCCCTCCTCCAAGTCATTTATAAAAATCACAAATAACAGAGGACCCAGCACTGATCCTTGTGGTACACCGCTGGTAACTGTTCTCCAGTCTGAAAATTTTCCATCCACCACCACCCTCTGTCTTCTATGAGATACAGTAAGAAGTCTCACAACACCAGGTTAAAGTCCAACAGGTTTATTTGGTAGCAAATACCATAAGCTTTCGGAGCAATGCTCCTTCGTCAGATGGAGTGGTCTCTGTTCTCAAACAGGGCACAGACACAGAAATCAAGTTACAGAATACTGATTAGAATGCAAATCTCTACAGCCAGCCAGGTCTTAAATGTACAGATAATGTGGGTGGAGGGAGCATTCAACACAGGTTAAAGAGATGTGTCTTGTCTCCAGACAGTACAGCTTGTGAAATTGTGCAAGTCCAGGAGGCAAGCTGTGGGGGTTACTGATAATGTGACATAAATCCAACATCCCGGTTTAGACCGTCCTCATGTGTGCGGAACTTGGCTATCAGTTTCTGCTCAGTGACTCTGCGCTGTCGTGTGTTGTGAAGGCCGCCTTGGAGAACACTTACCTGAAGATCCAAGGCTGAATGCCCGTGACTGCTGAAGTGCTCCCCCACAGGAAGAGAACAGTCTTGCCTGGTGATCGTCGAGCGGTGTTCATTCATCCGTTGTCGTAGCGTCTGCATGGTTTCCCCAATGTACCATGCCTCGGGACATCCTTTCTTGCAGCGTATCAGGTAGACAATGTTGGCCGAGTTGCAAGAGTAGGTACCGTGTACCTGGTAGATGGTGTTCTCACGTGAGATGACGGCCTTCACAACACACGACAGCGCAGAGTCACTGAGCAGAAACTGATAGCCAAGTTCCGCACACATGAGGACGGTCTAAACCGGGATGTTGGATTTATGTCACATTATCAGTAACCCCCACAGCTTGCCTCCTGGACTTGCACAATTTCACAAGCTGTACTGTCTGGAGACAATACACATCTCTTTAACCTGTGTTGAATGCTCCCTCCACCCACATTATCTGTACATTTAAGACTTGGCTGGCTGTAGAGATTTGCATTCTAATCAGTATTCTGTAACTTGATTTCTGTATCTGTGCCCTGTTTGAGAACAGAGACCACTCCATCTGACGAAGGAGCATTGCTCCAAAAGCTTATGGTATTTGCTACCAAATAAACCTGTTGGACTTTAACCTGGTGTTGTGAGACTTCTTACTGTGTTTCCCCCAGTCCAACGCCGGCATCTCCACATCATGACTTCTATGAGATAGCCAGTTACTTATCCAATGGGCCAAATTTCCCTCTATCCCCCACCTCCTTACTTTCTTCATGAGCCGACCACGGGGGACCTTATCAAATGCCTTACTAAAATCCATGTATATGACATCAACTGCTCTACCTACATCGACACACTTAGTTACCTCCTCAAAAAATTCAATCAAATTTGTGAGGCAAGACTTACCCTTCATGAATCCATGTTGACTATCCCGGATTAAGCTGCATCTTTCTAAATGGTTGTAAATCCTATCCCTCAGGACCTTTTCCATTAACTTACCGACCGCCGAAGTAAGACTAACCAGCCTATAATTACCAGGGTCATTCCTATTTCCTTTCCTTTCAGAGGAACAACATTTGCCACTCTCCAGTCCTCTAGCACTATCCCCGTGGACAGTGAGGACCCAAAGATCAAAGCCAAAGGCTCTGCAATCTCATCCCTTGCCTCCCAAAGAATCCTAGGATATATCTCATCTGGCCCAGGGGACTTATCGATCTTCAGGTTTTTCAAAATTGCTAATACATCTTCCCTCAGAACATCTGCCTCCTCCAGCCTATCAGCCTGTATCACACTCTCATCCTCAAAAGCATGGCCGCTCTTCTTGGTGAACACTGAAGAAAAGTATTCATTCATCGCCTCTCCTATCTCTTCTGACTCCATGCACAAGTTCCCACTACTGTCCTTGACCGGCCCTAACCTCACACTGGTCATTCTGTTATTCCTCACATAAGAGTAAAAAGCCTTGGGGTTTTCCTTGATCCGACCCACCAAGGACTTCTCATGCCCCCTCCTAGCTCTCCTAAGCCCTTTTTTCATTCCTTGCTAACTTGTAACCTTCAATGGACCCAACTGAACCTTGTTTTGTCATCCTTACATATGCTTCCTTCTTCCTCTTGACAAGACATTCAACCTCTTTTGTGAACCATGGTTCCCTCACTCGGCCATTTCCTCCCTGCCTGATAGGGACATACCTATCAAGGACACGCAGTATTTGTTCCTTGAACAAGCTCCACTTTTCATTTGTGCCTTTCCCTGACAGTTTCTGTTCCCATCTTATGCTCCCTAATTCTTGCCTAATCACATCATAATTACCCCTCCCCCAATTATAAACGTTGCCCTGCCGTACGGCCCTATCCCTCTCTATTGCAATCATGAAAGACACTGAATTGTGGTCGCTATCTCCAAAGTGCTCTCCCACAACCAAATCTAACCCTTGGCCCGGTTCATTTCCCAGTACCAAATCCAATGTGGCCCCACCTCTTGTCGGCCTATCCACATGTTGTGTCAGGAAACCCTCCTGCACACACTATACAAAAACTGTCCCATCCGAACTATTCAACCTATAAAGGTTCCAATCAATATTTGGAAAGTTAAAGTCACCCAGGACAACTACCCTGTGACCTCCACACCTATCCATAATCTGCTTTGCAATTTCTTCCTCCACATCTCTATTACTATTTGGGGCCTATAGACAACTCCTAACAATGTGACCGCTCCTTTCCTATTTCTAAGTTCAGCCCATATTACCTCAGTAGGCAGATCCCTTTCGAAATGCCTTGCTGCAGCCGTTAAACTATCCTTGATTAACAATGCTACTCCACCACCTCTTTTACCACCTTCCCTACTCTTACTGAAACATCTATACCCCAAAACTTCCAACAACCATTCCTGTCCCTGTTCTAACCATGTCTCTGTAATGGCCACAACATCATAGTCCCAAGTACCAATCCACGCTCCAAGTTCACCTACTTTATTTCGGATGCTCCTTGCATTGAAGTAGACACACTTCAACCCACCTTCCTGTCTGCCGGTACACTCCTACAACCTTGATATCTTCCTCAGGACCTTACTACACTCAACACTGACTTCTGGACTACAGCTCCTTTTCCCATCCCCCTGACAAATTAGTTTAAACACCCCCAAAGAGCCGTAGCAAATTTCCCTCCCAGGATATTGGTGCCCCTCTGGTTCAGGTGCAACCCGTCCTGTTTGTACAGGTCCCACCTTCCCCAGAATGTGTTCCAATTATCCATGTAGCTGAAACCCTCTCTCCTGCACCATCCATGCAGCCACGTGCGCAGTGTTGGTCTCTATACCTAAGGGAGGATATACTTGCCATAAAGGGAGCACGGAGAAGGTTCACCAGACTGATTCCTGGGATGGCAAGCTTGTCGTATGAGGAGAGATTGGGTCAACTGGGCCTGTATTTACTGGAATGTAGAAGAAGATTCTGAGACTGGATATAGGAATGTTGTGTCCCGTAGCTGGAAGATTTGGAACAAGGGATCACAGTCTCAGGATATTAGGTTAGGCATTTAGGACTGAGATGAGGAAAGCTTTCTTCACTTAGAGGGTGGTGAACCTATGGATTCTCTACAATAAAAGGCTGTGGAGCTCAAGTCACTGAATATATTTACGAAGGAAAAGATACATTTCTATACTCTATAGGTGTCAAGGTCTTTGTGGAATAGATTACTCCTGCTCCTATTTTTCATGTTTGTACGTTCCCACTTCTCCCTCACATTCACCTGGTCCAAAGTTGACCCTAAGCTTGCCTTCCTTGACTTTTCTGTCTCTATTACCAGAGATTGCCTATCAAATAGTTTTCACTACAAACAAATGAACTACAACGTATAGTCGAAGGGCAGGCAGTGACTAATGGAATACCACAGGGATCAGTGCTTGGATGAGGGAACTATATGTGATATTATTAACAGGGGGTTGGAGTTTAAGAGCCGTGGGGTTATGCTGCAACTGTACAGGACCTTGGTGAGACCACATTTGGAATATTGTGTGCAGTTCTGGTCACCTCACTATAAGAAGGATGTGGAAGCGCTGGAAAGAGTGCAGAGGAGATTTACCAGGATGCTGCCTGGTTTGGAGGGTAGGTCTTATGAGGAAAGGTTGAGGGAGCTAGGGCTGTTCTCTCTGGAGCGGAGGAGGCTGAGGGGAGACTTAATAGAGGTTTATAAAATGATGAAGGGGATAGATAGAGTGAACGTTCAAAGACTATTTCCTCGGGTGGATGGAGCTATTACAAGGGGGCATAACTATAGGGTTCGTGGTGGGAGATACAGGAAGGATATCAGAGGTAGGTTCTTTACGCAGAGAGTGGTTGGGGTGTGGAATGGACTGCCTGCAGTGATAGTGGAGTCAGACACTTTAGGAACATTTAAGCGGTTATTGGATAGGCACATGGAGCACACCAGGATGATAGGGAGTGGGATAGCTTGATCTTGGTTTCAGATAAAGCTCGGCACAACATCGTGGGCCGAAGGGCCTGTTCTGTGCTGTACAGTTCTATGTTCTATGATATTTCCAAATTTGCAGATTATACAAAGTTGAGTGGGAGGGTGGGGTGAGGAAGATGCAGAGATAATTCAGTGTGATCTGAGTAAGTTGAGTGAGTGAGCCAATGCACAGCAGATGCAGAATAATGTGAATTCGTGTGAGATTATCCACTTTGGTAGCAAAAACAGGATGACACATTATTATCTGAAAGGATATAAATTAAGAGAGTGGAACTTGCAACAAGATCTGGGTGTCCTTGTACACCAGTCAATGAAGTGAAGCATGCAGGTGCAGCAGGCAGTAAAAAAGGCAAATGGTATATGGGCCTTCAAAGAAAAGGGATTAGAGTACAGGAACAAAAAATCATAGAATCCCTACAGTGCAGAAGGAGGCCATTCAGCTCATCTATTCTACACTGACAACAATGCCACCCAGGCCCTATCCCCATTATCCCATGTATTTTCCCTACAAATCCCTCTGACATTAAGGGGCAATTTAGCATGGCCAATCCACCTAATCTGCACATCTTTGGAGTGTGGGAGAAAACCGGAGCACACGGTGGAAACCCACGCAGACAGGGAAGAATGTGCAAACTCCACACAGACAGTGGCCCTAGGCCAGAATTGAACCCGGGTCCCTGGCGCTGTGAGGCAGCAGTGCTAACGACTGTGCCACCATGTCACCCATTATCCTTACATTGTTTTCTGTGAGTACCCCATTGCAGTTTCCTAGAACAACAACAACAACAAAGAACAGTACAGCACAGGAAACAGGCCCTTCGGCCCTCCAAACCTGTGCCGCTCATTGGTCCAACTTATCCAACTTATCCAATTTATCTGAATTAAATTCCATTCGTTTGTATCCCTCCATTCCCAGACTGCTCATGTGACTATCCAGGTAAGTCTTAAACGATGCCAGCGTGTCTGCCTCCACCACCCTACTTGGCAGAGCATTCCAGGCCCCCACCACTCTCTGTGTAAAAAACGTCCCTCTGATATCTGAGTTATACCTCGCCCCTCTCACCTTGAGCCCGTGACCCCTCGTGATCGTCACCTCCGACCTGGGAAAAAGCTTCCCACTGTTCACCCCATCTATACCCTTCATAATTTTGTACACCTCCATTAGGTCCCCTCATTCTCTGTCTTTCGAGGGAGAACATAGAACATAGAACATTACAGCGCAGAACAGGCCCTTCGGCCCACGATGTTGCACCGACCAGTTAAAAAAAAACTGTGACCCTCCAACCTAAACCAATTTCTTTTCGTCCATGAACCTATCTACGGATCTCTTAAACGCCCCCAAACTAGGCGCATTTACTACTGATGCTGGCAGGGCATTCCAATCCCTCACCACCCTCTGGGTAAAGAACCTACCCCTGACATCGGTTCTATAACTACCCCCCCTCAATTTAAAGCCATGCCCCCTCGTGCTGGATTTCTCCATCAGAGGAAAAAGGCTATCACTATCCACCCTATCTAAACCTCTAATCATCTTATATGTTTCAATAAGATCCCCTCTTAGCCGCCGCCTTTCCAGCGAAAACAATCCCAAATCCCTCAGCCTCTCCTCATAGGATCTCCCCTCCATACCAGGCAACATCCTGGTAAACCTCCTCTGCACCCTCTCCAAAGCCTCCACATCCTTCCTGTAATGTGGGGACCAGAACTGCACACAGTACTCCAAGTGCGGCCGCACCAGAGTTGTGTACAGTTGCAACATAACGCTACGACTCCTAAATTCAATCCCCCTACCAATAAACGCCAAGACACCATATGCCTTCTTAACAACCTTATCTACTTGATTCCCAACTTTCAGGGATCTATGCACACATACACCTAGATCCCTCTGCTCCTCCACACTATTCAAAGTCCTCCCGTTAGCCCTATACTCAACACATCTGTTATTCCTACCAAAGTGAATTACCTCACACTTCTCCGCATTAAACTCCATCCGCCACCTCTCGGCCCAACTTTGCAACCTGTCTAAGTCTTCCTGCAAACTACGACACCCTTCCTCACTGTCTACCACACCACCGACTTTGGTGTCATCAGCAAATTTGCTAATCCACCCAACTATACCCTCATCCAGATCATTAATAAATATTACAAATAAATATTACAAACAGCAGTGGCCCCAAAACAGATCCCTGAGGTACACCACTTGTAACCGCACTCCATGATGAATATTTACTATCAACCACCACCCTCTGTTTCCTATCCGCTAGCCAATTCCTGATCCAATTTCCTAGATCACCCCCAATCCCAGTTTACCCAATCTCTCCTCATAGCTAAGACCCTCCATACCAGGCAACATCCTGGTAAACCTTCTCTGCACTCTCTCTAAAGACTCCACATCCTTCTGGTCGTGCGGCGACCAGAACTGGACGCAGTACTCCAAATGTGGCCTAACCAGCATTCTATACAGCTGCAACATCAGACTCTAGCTTTTATACTCTATACCCCATCCTATAAAGGCAAGCATACCATATGCCTTCTTCATCACCTTCTCCACCTGTGCTGCCACCTTCAAGGATTTGTGGACTTGCACACCTAGGTCCCTCTGTGTTTCTATACTCTTGATGGCTCTGCCATTTATTGTATAACTCCCCCCACATTAGTTCTTCCAAAATGCATCACTTCGCATTTATCTGGATTAAATTCCATCTTCCATTTCTCCACCCAATTTTCCAGCCTATCTATATCCTGCTGTATTGTCTGACAATGTTCATCGCTATCCGCAAGTCCAGCCATCTTCGTGTCATCCGCAAACTTGCTGATAACACCAGTTACGCCTTCTTCCAAATCATTTATATATATCACAAATAGCAGAGGTCCCAGTACAGTGGAACACCACTGGTCACAGACCTTCAGCCGGAAAAAGACCCTTCAACTGTTACCCTCTGTCTCCTGTGGCCAAGCCAGTTTTCTACCCATCTAGCCACCCCCCTCCTTGTATCCCATGAGCCTTAACCTTCTTAACCAACCTGCCACGAGGGACTTTGTCAAATGCCTTACTGAAATCCATATAGACGACATCCACGGCCCTTCCTTCATCAACCATTTTTGTCACTTCCTCAAAAAACTCCACCAAATTTGTAAGGCACGACCTTCCTCGTACAAAACCATGCTGTCTGTCACTAATGAGACTGTTCCGTTCTAAATGCGCATACATCCTGTCTCTAAGTATCCTCCCCAACAACTTCCCTACCACAGACGTCAAGCTCACTGACCTATAATTAACCGGGTTATCCCTGCTACCCTTCTTAAATAACGGTACCACATTCGCTATCCTCCAATCCTCAGGGACCTCACCTGTTTCCAATGAAGAGACAAAGATTTCCGTCAGAGGACCAGCAATTACATCTCTCGTCTCCCTGAGCAGTCTAGGATAGATGCCATCAGGCCCTGGGGATTTGTCAGTTTTAATGTTACCTAAAAAACCTAATACTTCCTCCCTTGTAATGGAGATTCTCTCTAACGGGTCAACACCTCCCTCTGAGACACTCCCAGTCAACAAGTCCCTCTCCTTTGTGAATGGCGATGCAAACTATTCATTTAGGATCTCCCCTATTCCTTTGGGTTCTAAGCATAATTCCCCTCATTTGTCCATGAGAGGTCCGACTTTTTCCCTGACAACTCTTTTGTTCCTAACATATGAATAAAATGCCTTAGGATTCTCCTTAATCCTATCTGCCAAGAACATTTCGTGACCTCTTTTTGCCCTTCTAACTCCCCGTTTGAGTTCTTTCCTACTCTCTCTATATTCCTCCAGAGCTCCATCTGTTTTCAGTTGCCTGGACTTAACGTACGCCTCTTTTTTCTTTTTGATCAGATCCTCAATTTCCCTGGTTATCCATGGGCTCTCAAATCCTAACTTTCCCATCCTTCCTTTTTACAGGCACATGCCTGTCCTGCAGCCTTATCAACTGTTCCTTAAAAGACTCCCACATGCCAGACGTGGACTTACCCCCGAACAGCCTCTCCCAATCAACGGCCACCAATTCCTGCCTAATCCGGCTATAGTTAGCCTTCCCCCAATTGAGCACCCTGCCCTTAGGACAACACTCGCCCTTGTCCATTACTATCCTAAAGTTAACAGAGTTGTGGTCACTATTTGCCACATGTTCCCCAACCGAAACTTTGACGACCTGACCGGGCTCATTTCCCAGAACTAGATCCAGTATAGCCCCCTCTCTAGTTGGGCTATCTACATACTGTTCCAAAGAACCTATGCATTTTACAAATTCCTCCCCGTCCAGACCCCCAGCCCTAAGCACTTTCCAGTCTATACCAGGGAAATTGAAGTCTCCCACTACAACAACCCTAGTTTTTCTGCACATATCCAGAATCTCCTGACATATCCATTCCTCCACTTCCCGTGGGCTGTTGGGTGGCCTGTAGTATACCCCCAGCATAGTGATTGCACCTTTCCTGTTTCTGAGCTCCACCCACAGCGACTCATTACATAAGAACATAAGAAATAGGAGCAGGAGTAGGCCATCTAGCCCCTCGAGCCTGCCCCGCCATTCAATAAGATCATGGCTGATCTGACGTGGATCAGTACCACTTACCCGCCTGATCCCCATAACCCTTAATTCCCTTACCGATCAGGAATCCATCCATCCGCGCTTTAAACCTATTCAGCGAGGTAGCCTCCACCACCTCAGTGGGCAGAGAATTCCAGAGATTCACCACCCTCTGGGAGAAGAAGTTCCTCCTCAACTCTGTCTTAAACTGACCCCCCTTTATTTTGAGGCTGTGTCCTCTAGTTTTAACTTCCTTACTAAGTGGCAAGAATCTCTCCGCCTCCACCCTATCCAGCCCCCGCATTATCTTATAATCTTACATGACCCCTCTAAATTGTCCACCCTTTGCACCGCTGTAATATGCTCCCTAACTAATACCGCTACTCCCCCACCTTTTTTAACCCCTTCTCTGTCTCGCCTAAAACACTTATAGCCCGGAATATTCAGCTGCCAGTCCTTTCCTTCTTTTAACCATGTCTCCGTCACCGCAACCACATCCAAATTCCGCGTAAGCATTAAGGCCCTAAGTTCATCTGTCTACCCGTTACACTCCTCGCATTGAAGCAGATGCACTCCAGACCTCCAGGCCCACTCAGGTCATCCTGCTCCAGAATGCTCTTCTTCTTAGCTAGCCTTGCCCTGGCTCCCAGCTCGACCCCAGCCTCAGTACTTACTGACCTACTGTTTTGATCCCCACCCCGCTGCCACACTAGTTTAAACCCTGCCGAAACACTCTAGCAAAACTCCCAGCCAGGATATTTGTGCCCTTCCAGTTAAGGTGTAACCCATCTTTTCCGTACAGGTGCCATCCTCTCATGAAGACTTCCCAATGATCTATGAATTTGAAACCCTCGCTGTTGCACCAGTCTTTTAGCCACATGTTCAATTGTAGAACCTCCCTGTTCCTGGCCTCACTAGCACTAGGCACTGGGAGCAGTCCAGAGGTTGCTATCCCAGAGGCCTTATTTTTTAGCCTAGCGCCCATCTCCCTGAATTGCTCTCGTATGACCCCTCCTGCTCTTTCTACCTACGTCATTTTCACCAATGTGTACAATTACATCTGTTTGATTACCTTCCCTTTTTAATATGCTTCCTACCCTCTCAGAGACATCCAATACCCCGGCACCAGGGAGGCAGACTACTATCCTGGAGTCTCGTTCGCACCCGCAGAACCACCTGTCCGTGCCTCTAACCATCGCATCCCCCACCACTATTTCTCTCCTAATCCCCTTCTTTCCCTTCTGGGCCTCTGAGCCTGTCTCTGTGCAGGCGATCTGGTCTTCGTGGCTTACCCCTGGAGGGTCATTCCCCCTCCACAGAATCCAAAACAATATACCTATTTTGGAGGGCAACCACAGGGGATCCCTCCACTGACTGCTCACTCCCTTCAAAATCAAAAGGATTTTTGATTCCTTTTGCATCTGTTCTGATAATGCAACCTTTTTCAGTCCTTTTATTTTTCCTCAATCAAACATCTCATACACATTGTTTCACAGGGCTCTGTGTTTGATGCAGTTCATTCCTTCAAACCCCTTCCCCATATCACGATACATTATCATCATCCTCCAGGTCCAACCCAACAACTTCTATTTTTATTGATGGATATTCCAACATGATGCAAGCTGAAAATCCATCTTCCCTGCCTTTTCTTTCATAATGACCATTGCCTGCATGACACTATAGTCCCCTCCCCCCAAAACCCTCATCCTTCACCCTGAAACCCTTCCTTGAAAGTGTGACAGATGAAAAACCTCCATTCTCAGTGTCAAAGGCCCAAAATAGTTACTGCAAGTGAGAAGGCAATTTATTGTATTTCTTCCAATGTATTTTACTTTTCCTCTGTGGAGTATGTGGCCCATGTACATTGTGGTGGTCTTGCTGACTGTTTTGCTGAATAGCCTGGTTCATTCCTAATCATGAGCCCGAGTTTACAGTTGTTTGTGATTTTCATTCTTGAGCTTGTTCCCATGTTAACCTTTCTGTCCATGGAAGAGTCCTGCAAAGTTCCTCACAAGCCTGCATTAGTCACTGAAAGTACACACGCAGGTACAACAGGCAGTAAAGAGGGCAAAAGGTACATTGGCCTTCATAGTGAGAGGATTTGAATACAGGAATAGGGATGTTTTACTGCAAATGTTACTGTAAACTCTTACTGTGTTTACCCCAGTCCAACGCCGGCATCTCCACATCATTACTGCAGATGTACAGGGTATTGGTGAGGCAACACCTGGTACATTGTGCGCAGTTTTGGTGTACTTAGTTGATGAAGGATGTCCTTGCTATTGATTGTGTGGACTGAAGATTTACCAGGCTGATTCCCATGTTGGAATAAACTCAAAATTAAAAGATACAAGATGGTTACCTGGCACAAAATGGACTCTGTGAAAAGACATTAAGATGTGCTGACTTAGGCACAGGCATTGCACAACGAGTTAAATCCTGTTAGTGAATAATTGCTACAGGAAATAAATCAGACCTTGAGGCCCAGATGATCACCTTAGCTTGAGATAAGGCAGAACCAAAACAATGAGTTCTGTTAACAGGATCAGTCGTTGAAAGAGGGGCATAAATGTATAATGATGTGATAACTGCAAATGTCCGTACTTGTCCACTATTTGAAAATGTATAAAAGAAGCTCAGCTGCCATTTTAAAGTTGAGAAGGTGACTGCGTGCACTGCGGAGAGCCCAGCGCTTCTCCCAAAGCTTTGTCCGATAAACTGCATGTTGAATCTTTAAATCTGACTCCGAGTGGTGATTTTCCCACAACACCCAGGATGGCAGCTTTGCCATATGAGGAGAGACAGAGTCGGTTAGGATAGTCCAAAAATGTGCGGGTTAGGTTGATTGGCCAGGTTAAAAAATTGCCCCTTAGAGTCCTGGGATGCGTAGGTTAGAGGGATTAGCGGGTAAAT
Source organism: Mustelus asterias (assembly GCF_964213995.1). Taxonomy (NCBI): domain Eukaryota; kingdom Metazoa; phylum Chordata; class Chondrichthyes; order Carcharhiniformes; family Triakidae; genus Mustelus; species Mustelus asterias. The sequence continues at coordinate 44,898,685 of NC_135808.1, forward strand.
ATGTGGGGGTAGGGCCTGTGTGGGATTGTGGTCGGTGCAGACTCGATGGGCCGAATGGCCTCCTTCTGCACTGTAGGGTTTCTATGATTATACTTACTGGAGTTTAGAAGAGTGAGAGATGATCTCATGGAAACTTATAAAATTTAAAATTCTAACAGGGTTAGACAGGGTAGATTCAGAAAGAATGTTCTCCATGGTGGGGGAGTCCAGAACTTAGGGGCAAAGGATAAGGGGTAAATCATTTTGGACTGAGCTGAGGAGAAATTTCTTCATCCACAGAGTAGTGGATTTGGTAGTGAGGCCAAAACGTTGTCTAATGTCCGTACTTGTCTACTCTCCGAAATGTATAACGATGTGATAACTGCAAATGTCCGTACTTGTCCACTATTTGAAAATGTATAAAAGAAGCTCAGCTGCCATTTTAAAGTTGAGAAGGTGACTGTGTGCACTGCGGAGAGCCCAGCGCTTCTCCCAAAGCTTTGTCCGATAAACTGCATGTTGAATCTTTAAATCTGACTCCGAGTGGTGATTTTCCCACAACAAATTGGCGTAGTCGGAAGGATCTCACTGCTGGTGAGTTGATCGGTTGGCCTCGATCAGCAAACTGGAGTAGAGATTATTGAACTGTGGGAGTCAGACTGAGCCAACAATGCAGTTAAAAATGGGTGACAATTAGGGGAATTTATGGGACTATCGGATAGAAATAGGAATTGATTGCTTGTGCTGATCGACTAAGGACAAGGAAATGCCTGTCTCAAACGTGCAGCCTAAGACCAGCTGTTAAGAGGGGAAATCCCCTCTTAGGACCCCTCTCAGGACCCTGAAGTGGGCGTAGAGGCACCAAGGCACTTAGGATCGTGAAGCACAAGTGATAAAGGTTATTTAGCATCAAACTCTGTAGTGGCGAACAAACGCAGAGTTTGCCATCTGTTTGCATAAAAGTTTGTGTGTTTGGGTACTTGTCTGTCACGTTGTAAAGTGGTGCGGTACCCTGACCTAGAGCCGGACTCTGGTGGAGAAAACACGTTGCCGAGGGGGTAATCGTGGCCGTGAGTATAAATAGAAACCCCAACGGTGGAGAAAACACGTTGCTGAGGAGGTAATTGTGGCCGGGGCATAGAAGTCTGCAAGATAGCAGGTAGAGAAACTAAGTGGGGACCTGCGGGTTCCCTTATTGATAAATATATGACAGGCAGACACTCGTTGATTAAGAAGATGCAAAGGGATGGCTGGGATGTTTCTCAGACCTTAGAACAACAAAGTGGATAGATGGGGAAAAGAGAGACAAAACAAACAAGGCAGGTGTATTATTAGTACATCAGTTAGCTGGACTAATTGAACAAGTAGTCGCTTCCACTAAAAAGTGGAACGAAGATAAGAATAAGATTAAAAAATTAGAATCCAGAGTAAGGGAATTGGAGAAAAGGAATCGGGTATTAGGGGAGAATCAATGGGGAGGGGAAACTGTTCGTCTGTCCCCTTATGAGTCCACACAAAGGGACCAACTGCCCCTCCAGAGGAAGGGGAAGCGCAAGAACACAACTTGGCGCCAGTGACCCGAGGGGGAACAGACGCGCAGCCAACAGCAAATTACAAACCATTCACCCCGGGGCGAAAGACAACAGATAATGGCCTCCCTGGGTAATCTACAACCTAGAAGCACAGATATGAAATTTTGGGAAGAATTAGATACGGTTTGGGTAGGACACCAACTGCACTTAAGGTTAGGTTAGGGCCATTGGTTAGGGCCGCATGTCCAGCGGATAAATGGAGGCAGGTAGTCGGAGGGCCCGCCATTCCCCCAGCACAAGACTACAGTGGGGAACGTTGGACACACGTGGTAGCCCTAACAGCAGAAATGGATGCCCAACAGGCACCCTTCACCCTGTTTAAAACGGAAGTCCAGAGAGTTTTAGGAAATGCACCTACCAATTGGAGTAAAATCACAATGACCAAGCAACAAAAGGGGGAAGGGGCCTCTGATTATGGGGAATGGTTGTTCCAAGTATACCAGGAATGCTCAGGGCAAGGAAACCCAGACCGTGGGGATCGAGCCTTTATTCAAGCTTTCAAGGATGGGCTCTCCAGCGCTCACCAAACCATCTTAAAAATGGGAGTGATCATGTCCCAGGATTATGATGAACCGGTGGAATGGGCTAGCGGCGTACATGGAGGGGGGAGGAGAAATCTTAGGCGAGGATAAAACAGGAAAGAGTAGCCGCCTACGGTAGCGGGAACGGAACTGAGCCCAAACTGACCTGTCACAATTGTGGCTGACAAGGGCACTTTGCAAAGGAGTGCCGGGTCCCAAGGAAAGGAAATAAATTTGGAAACAGTGGGAGACATTGTAATTATTGTAATAAAAATGGACACACGGAAGCAATATGTTGGGACAAACATGGGAGACCCCCACCCCGATCCATGTCCACAGCAGAATTGGAGGAACTAAGGAACCTCCGAGATCAGCAAGACTGATGGCCTGCAGCCCCCATTCATAAGGGTAAGAAGGAGGGAAGGATCTATGTGTCTGCACTAGTAGGGGGCAGGCAATGTGAGATGCTGGTGGACACAGGAGCATCCATATCTGTCACCGACCTTCCCTTACCCACTACAAGTAGGATGATTTATCTAACAGGGATAGGAGGGAACAAAACACCCGCCTACCTGCGCAAGACCACGTTAGTAGAAATAAATAATTTGTATATACCTATGAGATTCTATGTATGTAAAAATAACGAGAGTACAATAATGGGAAATGATTTAATGAAGGGGTATGAAATTTTGATTGACTGTGGGAAGGGAGAGCAAATCTGGCCGAAACGGGACGGTCGGAAAACCGGAATGGGAAACCTCACGAGTCACCTCGAGACTATCATGGGGCCACAGCCACCACCAGAGATTGGCGACTAGAAACAAAGGGGTTTGGAGCCATCTGTGCCTTCGTCCCCGGAGTATGGGCCGAAACGAAATTAGATACTGGCCTAACTAAAACTGACCCGATAAAGGTGCCCGGACCGGAGTATAAGCCCCACCGACAGTACCCAATAAAACCGGAAGCAAAGGCAGCTGTAGTAGAAATAGTTAAAGGGTTAGTGGAGAAAGGAATCCTGAGGGAAACTACGAGTACCACTAACTCCCCTACCTGACCAGTGAGCAAACCCGACGGAAGTTACAGGCTCACAATAGACTACACTGCCCTCAATAAAGTCACATCCAAATTGCACCCCATTGCAGCAAGCCCCTCGACAATGCTGAATGGATTGTCACCGGAGCATAAAATCTTTACCGTATTAGATATAGCCAATGGATTCTGGTCCCTACTGTTGGATCCCGAATCCCAAGACAAATTCGCATTTACAGTGGGAGACAAACAGGATATAGATCGGCTGGAAAATTGGGCGGAGAAATGGCAGATGGAATTTAATCCAGATGAATGCGAAGTGATGCATTTTGGAAGAACCAATGTAGGGGGGAGTTATACAATAAATGGCAGAGCCATCAAGAGTATAGAAACACAGAGGGACCTAGGTGTGCAAGTCCACAAATCCTTGAAGGTGGCAGCACAGGTGGAGAAGGTGGTGAAGAAGGCCTATGGTATGCTTGCCTTTATAGGATGGGGTATAGAGTATAAAAGCTAGAGTCTGATGTTGCAGCTGTATAGAACGCTGGTTAGGCCACATTTGGAGTACTGCGTCCAGTTCTGGTCGCCGCACTACCAGAAGGACGTGGAGGCTTTAGAGAGAGTGCAGAGAAGGTTTACCAGGATGTTGCCTGGTATGGTCTTAGCTATGAGGAGAGATTGGGTAAACTGGGTTTGTTCTCCCTGGAAAGACAGAGAATGAGGGGAGACCTAATGGAGGTGTACAAAATTATGAAGGGTATAGATAGGGTGAACAGTGGGAAGCTTCTTCCCAGGTCGGAGATGACGATCACGAGGAGTCATGGGTTCAAGGTGAGAGGGGCAAGGTATAACTCAGATATCAGAGGGATGTTTTTTACACAGAGAGTGGTGGGGGCCTGGAATGCGCTGCCAAGCAGGGTGGTGGAGGCAGGCACGCTGGCATTGTTTAAGACTTACCTGGACAGTAACATGAGCAGTCTGGGATTGGAGGGATACAAACGAATGGCCTAGTTGGACCAATGAGCGGCACAGGCTTGGAGGCCCGAAGGGCCTGTTTCCTGTGCTGTACTGTTCTTTGTTCTTTAGTACACTTGGACTTGCCTACTGCAGGGATTCCACAATAGCCCCGCCATCTTCCATTGAGTAATGAGTGACATCATGAAAAGGGTAAAACTACCAGAGGGTAGCATGATTCTACAATACGTGGATGATATATTAATAGCCTCAGAATCTAAGTCAGGACATCAGGGAGCACTATACCGAGTGTTGAATGAACTGAAAACCGCAGGGTTAAAGGTGAACCCCAAAAAGGCACAAATCGGGAAAGCACAAGTCCTGTACCTCGGACACTTAATATCACAAGGGCTTAAAGAGATGCCAACAGACCGAAAGAAGGTGGTACAACAAATGCCACAGCCAGTCACCGTAAGAGGAGTCAGGAAGGTGCTGGGACTGTTTAATTATAGCCAAAGTTTTATCCCGGAATTCGCAAAATTGGCAGAGCCTATACAGAGGCAAGTTAAAAGGGGGAAGCCAGCTTTAAACTCCACAGAATGGGGACTTGAGGAAGAAGAGGCCTATAATACGTTAGAGGCAGAACTGATATCAGGCCCGGACTGGGACTACCAGATTCCAATAAAGATTTCCCCATACACTGTAACAATGAAGGGGGGTTCTACTCTGCAGTAGTAACGCAAGATCATGGCGATAAACGGAGACCCATAGGTTACTATTCAACAGCAGAAAGGCCGGTAGTAACCGGACTGCCAAGGTGCATAGCCGCCTTAGATTGCGCCGCCTGGGCCGTAAAGGTTAGCGAACCGATAGTAATGACAGGGAATATAATCCTCCACACCAAACACACCTTGGTGGAAATGCTAAATACAGGAAAGTTAAGGTCCGTCTCGAACATGAGAAGGGCCAAATGGGAAGCCGTCCTCCTACCTCCCAGCAAATCAGTTATAATAGTAAGAGACACAGGAGATAACCTAGCAGAAGGAATTTTGGATACAGGGGAACCACATAACTGTGGAGACGTAAATATGGATATAGAAGAAGGTAGAGTAAAGGATGTACCTTTAGCAACAGCTGAAGAGACCCTTTTTGTAGGTGGCTCACATAAATACGTGGAAGGATCACCCCGGACAGGGTGGACAGTAGTAAATGACAGATTGGAAACGGTAAAGTCAGAAAGAATTGACGGAGGTCTATCCGCGCAGGTGGCGGAACTAGTGGCACTCACAAAGGCACTAGAATTGTCCGATGGAAAGACGGTCAATATATAGACCAATAGTAGGTACGCATTCGGGGTAATACACGATTATATGACGGCATGGGGTAGGAGGGGGTTTGTAACCACGGGAGGGACTCCTATTAAACACCAACAAAGGATCGAGGCATTACTAAAGGCCAGTGAAAAACCCTGAGAAGCGGCAGTAATGAAAATCAAAGCACATCAGAAGGAACCAGAAAGGGATAACCCCGATTAGTTAAATTACAAAGGGAACCAAGCCGCAGATAGAGCAGTGCAATTAGCGTTAGAACAGGAGGCAGTTGGCGAGGTACCAATAGCAGTAACGGGCCAGACAGGAGACGAAATAGATATTCGGGACTTACACGAGGATACCTCGAAAGAGGAAAAGGGTAAGTGGGAAGCACAAGGAGCGAGCAGAGGGACTGATAACATTTGGAGATGCAATGACAAGGTAATGGCACCAGAATGCATGCAAAACACCCTCTTGGAACTACACCATGGACTCTCACATGCGGGAAGAGAGGCCATGGCAACTAGTATCGGAAAAGAATCGTGGTGGAAAGGAATGGGAAGGGACATAGCCCGACATTGTCACCGGTGCATGACATGCATGCAATACAACGCTGGTCGACCCATAAAAATTAAGATGGGACACCAGCCCCGACCAAAGGGGCCCTGGGAACATCTGCAAATAGATTGCACAGGGCCACTACCACAATCCCACGGCAAAACCTATTGTTTGGTTATCATAGACCAGTTTACCAGGTGGGTAGAAGCATTCCCTACCAGGAATTGTACTGCTACCACGGTGGCTAGAATATTGGCGGAGGAGGTAATCCCCAGATGGGGAATACCCATACAAATTGATTCGGATAAAGGGACGCACTTCACCGGAAAGGTGGTAAAAACAGTGTGCCAACTGATGGGAATAAAACAAAAATTCCACATCCCTTACCACCCGCAGAGTTCTGGAATGGTGGAACGCATGAACAGAACCCTGAAGAATGCCCTGGCCAAGGCCATGCAAATGTCAGGAAAAACGTGGACAGAAGTATTACCTATTATATTAATGAGGTTAAGAGCCACCACAAACCGCACAACCGGACTAACCCCTTATGAACTAATGACAGGAAGGGCAATGCAATTACATAACAGGTGGGGCTGATGTAGGCCCACTAAAAGACAAAATTAAACGATATGTTTTGGAACTAAGCGCCCAACTAAAAGGGCTGCGTAAAGTAGTAAAGGATAATCAGGAAGAAAGAGACGCACAGAGAGAGCTTGAAATGCTCCCTGACGTCCCAACAGTGGGAAGCCGTGTCATGTTAAAAACATTACCTGAAAAACCAGGGTTTGCACCAAAATGGAATGGGCCATATGAGGTCATAATTAGTGGAGATACCTGTGCCTGTCTGGACATAAGGGGGAAAGGTGTATGGAAACATTGGACCCAGCTGAAATTATACAAAGAAACGAATGAGTGATATTAACAAGTAAGCCATAAAGTGACCAGAGTGCTTTCCCCAAAACAGGTGACGACGACAAGCAAGACTAACTGACGCGTTTGGGTTGGCAATACAGCCTTTGGGAAGTTGTTAATATAGAGTAATAAGATTAATACTTACCTGTTGCAAACATGTCTAAGATCGCGTATGTAATTGCATCACTCTATGTTGTCACGATTGTAAGATTGACAGGGCTAGAAGATAACTTATTCTACAAGGCTCATGTACATTTACACGGTAATCGAACTGTGTGTTACCCACTAGCCCGATCTGTAGAGGCCCTATTTGTGGCCACCCCTGGGTGGACCCCCATGACTTATATACGGCAGATACCTCTGATGAACCCTGTAAAGGACAAACAGGCAAATATAAAAGGGGTATAACAGGGCAGGTGTGTGCAACTAATAAACTCCGCAGATCCTGTGTGCAGGGGGCTCCAGGGAGTGGGAGAAAGAGTATACTCAGATGATGCAAGCTACCCGCTTTGCTTCTCGGGGCAGGGATGGGTGTGTGCATATGCCTTGGTCCCCAAGAATGTTTCCTGTATGCAGACGCAGTGTGCCCGTCAGCTTACAGGTATTGTGAGAGGGAGGTCATGCCTCACTAACCTGGTGGAGCTTTTTGAAGAAGTGACTAGAATGGTTGACGAGGGAAGGGCCGTGGATGTCGTCTATATGGACTTTAGTAAAGCGTTTGACAAAGTACCTCATGGTAGGTTGGTGCAAAAGGTTGGATCTCATGGGATAAAGGGGGAGGTGGCTAGATGGGTGGAGAACTGACTTGGTCACAGAAGACAGAGGGTTGTAGTGGAAGGGTCTTTTTCCGGCTGGAGGCCTGTGACTAGTGGTGTTCCGCAGGGCTCTGTATTGGGACCTCTGCTGTTTGTGATTTATATAAATGATCTGGAAGAAGGTGTAACTGGGGTGATCAGTAAGTTTGCGGATGACACGAAATTGGCTGGACTTGCAGATAGTGAGGAACATTGTCAGAGGCTACAGATGGATATAGATAGGCTGGAAATTTGGGCAAAGAAATGGCAGATGGAGTTCAATCCAAATAAATGCGAAGTGATGCATTCTGGTAGAGCTAATGTAGGGGGGAGCTATACGATAAATGGCAGAACCATAAAGGGTGTAGATACGCAGAGGGACCTGGGTGTGCAAGTCCACAAATCCTTGAAGGTGACGTCACAGGTGGAGAAGGTGGTGAAGAAGGCATATGGCATGCTTGCCTTTATAGGACGGGGCATAGAGTATAAAAGTTGGGGTCTGATGTTGCAGATGTATAGAACGTTGGTTCGGCCGCATTTGGAATACTGCGTCCAGTTCTGGTCGCCACACTACCAGAAGGACGTGGTGGCTTTAGAGAGTGCAGAGGAGGTTTACCAGGATGTTGCCTGGTATGGAGGGGCTTAGTTATGAGGAGAGATTGGGAAAACTGAGGTTGTTCTCACTGGAAAGACGGAGGATAAGGGGAGACCTAATAGGTGTATAAAATTATGAAAGGCATAGATAGGGTGAACGCTGGGAAGCTTTTTCCCAGGTCAGTGGTGACATTCACGAGGGGTCATAGGTTCAAGGTGAGGAGGGGGGAGGTTTAACACGGATATCAGAAGGACATATTTTACACAGAGGGTGGTGGGGGCCTGGAATGCGCTGCCAGGCAAGGTGGTCGAGGCGGGCACACTGGGAACGTTTAAGACTTATCTAGATACTCACATTAATGGAGTGGGAATGGAGGGATACAACAGAATGGTCTAGTTTGGACCAGGGAGCGGCGTGGGCTTGGAGGGCTGAAGGGCCTGTTCCTGTGCTGATTTGTTCTTTGTTCTTTGTAGCGCTGTCGGGTAAACAGAGGCCAACTCACTTGTACCTGTAACGAGCAAAGATGCCTGAACGTGACCGCGGGGAGGAACTCATTTGTGGTCAGTGTAATGGGACTCATGTCAGCTCAGTCACATGGACATACCCGCTTGATACTTACCAATTGGTAGGATCGGGCGGAAAGTCAAGTGAACCGAGCAATTGGCGATATATACAGTTCGTACAGACCAATAACCAGGATATTAAATGTTACCGAGCCAAGAAGGGAGTTGTGTTCCTCCTCAACGGCACCTTCATGACGGTAGCACCAACCCTCCCGGTCCTCTTTGCAGTAGGAACGATAGGACCACTCACTGTTCCATGCCCTCAAAAAGGGCACACCCAGAGAAAGATAGTGACCTGGGCCATCAGCAAGGAATTCTGTGCCAATTGGGAGGTCCCGGTCACACTGGGATCGTCACTCGGCTACGGGTTCGTTGGGACCCTGTCTCTGGGGGGAACAGCAGGAGTAATTAGTGCCAAAAATAGAAACTATCTTATCTGTGGATTAACCATCCTGGGAAACAGCACATCAAAGGCACTGGAGGCCGTCAACCAAGAACTGGCTAAATTAAGATTATACGCACAGCAAACCCGCTATGCCGTAGATTATCAGTTAGCCCAACTGGGGGGAGTATGCACAATAATAGGAGACAAATGTATAACACATGTTACAGATGAATCCTACAACATCACCTAAGTCATTAATGACGTAAGAAAGCAGCTCAATGACTTTAGACAAAGCCCCAAGAAAGGGAATAGCTGGCTCGAATGGTTATTGGGGGGATCCTGGGGGTCTTATTTAAGATGTGGAGATGCCGGCGTTGGACTGGGGTAAGCACAGTGAGAAGTCTCACAACACCAGGTTAAAGTCCAACAGGTTTATTTGGTAGCAAATACCATAAGCTTTCGGAGCTTGCTGCTCCTTCATCAGATGGAGTGGTCTCTGTTCTCCAACAGTGCACCGACACAGAAATCAAGTTACAGAATACTAATTAGAATGCAAATCTCTACAGCCAGCCAGGTCTTAAAAGGTACAGATAATGTGGTTGGAGGGAACATTAAACACAGGTTAAAGAGATGTGTATTATCTCCAGACAGAACAGCTGGTGAGATTATGCAAGACCAGGGGCAAGCTGTGGGGGTTACTGATAATGTGACATAAATCCAACATCCCGGTTTAGGCCGTCCTCATGTGTGCGGAACTTGGCTATCAGTTTCTGCTCAGCGACTCTGCGCTGTCGTGTGTCGTGAAGGCCGCCTTGGAGAACGCTTACCTGAAGATCCAAGGCTGAATGCCCGTGACTGCTGAAGTGCTCCCCCACAGGAAGAGAACAGTCTTGCCTGGTGATTGTCGAGCGGTGTTCATTCATCCGTTGTCGTAGCGTCTGCATGGTTTCCCCAATGTACCATGCCTCGGGACATCCTTTCCTGCAGCATATCAGGTAGACAACGTTGGCCGAGTTGCAAGAGTATGTACCGTGTACCTGGTAGATGGTGTTCTCACGTGAGATGATAGCATCCGTGTCGATGATCCGGCACGTCTTGCAGAGGTTGCTGTGGCAGGGTTGTGTGGTGTCGTGGTCACTGTTCTCCTGAAGGCTGGGTAGTTTGCTGCGGACAATGGTCTGTTTGAGGTTGCGTGGTTGTTTGAAGGCAAGAAGTGGGGGTGTGGGGATGGCCTTGGCGAGATGTTCGTCTTCATCAATGACATGTTGAAGGCTCCGAAGGAGATGCCGTAGCTTCTCCACTCCGGGGAAGTACTGAACGACGAAGGGTACTCTGTCCACCGTGTCCCGTATTTGTCTTCTGAGGAGGTCGGTGCAGTTTTTCGCTGTGGCGCGTCGGAACTATTCTGTAACTTGATTTCTGTGTCAGTGCACTGTTGGAGAACAGAGACCACTCCATCTGACGAAGGAGCAGCAAGCTCCGAAAGCTTATGGTATTTGCTACCAAATAAACCTGTTGGACTTTAACCGGGTGTTGTGAGACTTCTTACTGGTCTTATTTAATGCATGGACTGATTATTCTCATTGTAATAATAATTGTCTGTTGCCTGATTGTCGGATGTCTTAATGTCTGCTGTAAAGTCATGATGACTCGGATTGTGCTAGGGGCCAGTGTGGTCACCGAAGAAGAACATCTGATGGGAACGCCCAAAGACACCGAGCAAGACGACGACAATGAAGGAAAGGGCGAGATAGTGGAAGTTTACCTGTGAACGCGTGACCTGTTGGTTACGGGTCAGGCATATCAATTGCCGGACCCACGATGCTGCTATTATTGGTCTATCGGATTATTAGAGCATAATCTTGACCAAAAGGGGGGAATTGTTGGAATAAACTCAAAATTAAAAGATACAAGATGGTTACCTGGCACAAAATGGACTCTGTGAAAAGACATTAAGATGTGCTGACTTAGGCACAGGCATTGCACAACGAGTTAAATCCTGTTAGTGAATAATTGCTACAGGAAATAAATCAGACCTTGAGGCCCAGATGATCATCTTAGCTTGAGATAAGGCAGAACCAAAACAATGAGTTCTGTTAACAGGATCAGTCGTTGAAAGAGGGGCATAAATGTATAACGATGTGATAACTGCTAATGTCCGTACTTGTCTACTCTCCGAAATGTATAACGATGTGATAACTGCTAATGTCTGTACTTGTCTACTCTCCGAAATGTATAACGATGTGATAACTGCTAATGTCTGTACTTGTCCACTATTTGAAAATGTATAAAAGAAGCTCAGCTGCCATTTTAAAGTTGAGAAGGTGACTGCGTGCACTGCGGAGAGCCCAGCGCTTCTCCCAAAGCTTTGTCCGATAAACTGCATGTTGAATCTTTAAATCTGACTCCGAGTGGTGATTTTCCCACAACACCCAGGATGGCAGCTTTGCCATATGAGGAGAGACAGAGTCGGTTAGGATAGTCCAAAAATGTGCGGGTTAGGTTGATTGGCCAGGTTAAAAAATTGCCCCTTAGAGTCCTGGGATGCGTAGGTTAGAGGGATTAGCGGGTAAATATGTGGGGGTAGGGCCTGTGTGGGATTGTGGTCGGTGCAGACTCGATGGGCCGAATGGCCTCCTTCTGCACTGTAGGGTTTCTATGATTATACTTACTGGAGTTTAGAAGAGTGAGAGATGATCTCATGGAAACTTATAAAATTTAAAATTCTAACAGGGTTAGACAGGGTAGATTCAGAAAGAATGTTCTCCATGGTGGGGGAGTCCAGAACTTAGGGGCAAAGGATAAGGGGTAAATCATTTTGGACTGAGCTGAGGAGAAATTTCTTCATCCACAGAGTAGTGGATTTGGTAGTGAGGCCAAAACGTTGTCTGATTTTAAGAAGACATTTGATATAGCACTTGGGGCTAAAGGGATCAAGGGATATGGGGCACGGTAGGATCAGGATATTGAATTTGATGATCCATGATCAAAATGAATAGCGGAGCAGGCTCAAAGGACTGAATGGCTTACTCCTGCTTTTATTTTCTGTGTTTCCATGTTTGACTCGGAAATCTACGTATTTATGGACTCAACATTAACTTCAAGAACATTTTAGCATAACCTCTGCCTCCAAGTTATTTCTTTGTTTTGTTGGCTTAGTTTCGCTTTGTTTCTACCTTTTTTGCTGCATTTTTTTTTTATGTAACCATCCCAGCCTCATTTGGATACAACTTTTGTTTCTTTACTGTATCCATTCCCAATCTCTTTACATGTTGCACCTTGAAATCTTTAGTTATTTCATCACCCAGCCTCCACCAATCACCAATGTTGTTCTGACTATTTCCACCGCCACATTCTATGGCTTCAAAAGGTTTATACTTCTGATGAAAGGTCATCAGATGAGAACATTAACACTTTCTCTCCATTTATTAGTCCATTGATAACTGACCTGCTGAGTTTTTTGAGAAAGGCGACTCCAGTGGTGGGGAAGGGCGGGGAGCGGGAAGGGGTGGGATTGCAGCAGGGAGGTTGTGGAGGTCATGTTATTGGACTTCATTGAGTTGTAACATGGGTGATTATTAAATGTCCTCTGAAATGGCAGAGCCAATCAGCATCAGGTCATTTGAGGATGGAGGAAAATGTTGGTCAGCAACTCCTGCATCCCATGAAAGAATAAAAGATATAGAGACAACTTCCTGTCTCAGTATTTTTTTTTGTGGTGAGTTTTGCAAATCCAAGGTCAATGTACATACAAATTTCCCTTTGCCTTTTCTAGAACAAAGAAAATTACAGCAAAGGAACAGGCCCTTCGGCCCTCCAAGCGTGCACTGACAATGTTGCCCAACTGAACTACTCTTTCGGGGACCATATCCCTCTATTCCCATTCTATTCATGTATTTGTCAAGACGTCCCTTAAAAGTCACTATTGTATCTGCTTCCACTACCTGGCAGCGAGTTCCAGGCACCCACCACCCTCTGTGTAAAAAACTTGCCTCGTACTTCTCCTTTAAACCTTGCCCCTCACACCTTAAACCTATGATCCCTAGTAATTGACTCTCCCATCCTGAGAAAAGGCTTCTGACCATCCACTTTGTCATAGAATCCCTACAGTACAGAAGGAGGCCATTTGGCCTACTGAGTCTGTACTGATCACAGTCCCACCCAGGCCCTATTCCCGTAACCCCATGCATTTACCTGGCTAATCCCCCAATACTAGGGTCAATTTAGCATGGCCGAGCAACCTAATCTGAAAATCTTGGGACTGTGGGAGGAAACCGGAGCACCCGGAGGGAACCCACGCAGACACGGGGAGAATGTGCAAACTCCACACAGACAGTCACCCGAGGCCGAAATTGAACCTAGAACCCTGGCGCTGTGAGGCAGCAGTGCTAACCATTGTGCCACCCCATGTCCATCATAATCTTGTAGACTTCTCTTCAGGTCACCCCCTCAACCTCCGTCGTTACGATGAGAACAAACCAAGTTTCTCCAACCTCTCCTCATAGCTAATGCCCTCCAGGCAACATCCTGGTGAATCTTTTCTGTATCCTCTCCAAAGCCTCCACATGCTTCTGGTAGTGTGATGACCAGAATTGTACACTATATTCCAAGTGCGGCCTAACTAAGGTTCTATAAAGCTGCAACATGACTTGCCAATTTTTAAACTCAATGCCCCGGCTGATGAAAGCAAGCATGCCGTATGCCTTCTTGACTACTTTCTCCACCTGAGTTGCCACTTTCAGTACCTGTACACCCAGATCCTTCTGCCTATCAATGCCCTAAAGGGTTCTACCATTTACTGTATATTTTCCATCTGTTTTAGACCTTCCAAAATGCATTATCTCATATTTGTCCAGATTAAACTCCATCTGCCATCTCTCTGCTCAAGTCATTTTCCTCCAAATCATTTATATATCTTCCAAACAGCAAAGGTCCCACCACTGATCCCTGAGGAATGCCACTTGTCACTCCTATTTATTGACTACAGCTCAGCCTTCAACACCATTATTTCCACGAAACTCAAAGAACAACAACAAAGAACAAAGAACAATACAGCACAGGAACAGGCCCTTCGGCCCTCCAAGCCCGCGCCGCTCCCTGGTCCAAACTAGACCATTCTTTTGTATCCCTCCATTCCCACTCCGTCCATGTGGCTATCTAGATAAGTCTTAAACGTTCCCAGTGTGTCCACCTCCACCACCTTGCCCGGCAGCGCATTCCAGGCCCCCACCACCCTCTGTGTAAAATACGTCCTTCTGATATCCGTGTTAAACCTCCCCCCCTCACCTTGAACCTATGACCCCTCGTGAACGTCACCACCGACCTGGGAAAAAGCTTCCCACCGTTCACCCTATCTATGCCTTTCATAATTTTATACACCTCTATTAGGTCACCCCTCATCCTCCGTCTTTCCAGTGAGAACAACCCCAGTTTACCCAATCTCTCCTCATAACTAAGCCCTCCCATACCAGGCAACATTCTGGTAAACCTCCTCTGCACTCTCTCTAAAGCCTCCACATCCTTCTGGTAGTGTGGCGACCAGAACTGGGCGCAGTATTCCAAATGCAGCCGAACCAACGTTCTATACAACTGCAACATCATCTCCAAACTCTGTGGCCTGGGCCTGGGCTCCTCCCTCTGTGACTGAATCCTGAACTTCCTTACTCAGAAACCACAATTAGTAAGGATAGGCAACAACACCTCCTCCCATGATCATCCTCAACACCAGTACCCCACAAGACTGTATTCCGAGCCCCCTACTATATTCCTTATACACCTATGACTGTGTGGCAAAATTCCCCTCCAATTCGATTTTTAAGTTTGCTGACACCACCACCATAGTGAGACGGATCTCAAACAATGTTGAGACAGAGTACAGGAATGAGATAGAGAATCTGGTGAACTGGTGCGGTAACAATAGTCTCTCCTTTAATGTCAACAAAATGAAGGAGATTGTCATCGCCTTCAGAAGTGTAAAGGAGAACATGCCCCTGTCTACATCAATGGGGATGAAGTAGAAAGGGTCTAGAGCTTCAAGTTTTTAGGTGTCCAGATCACCAACAACCTGTCCTGGTCCCCCCAAGCTGACACTATAGTTAAGAAAACCCACCAACCCCTCTACTTTCTCAGAAGACTAAGGAAAGTTGGCATGTCAGCTGCAACTCTCACCAACTTTTACAGATGCACCATGGAAAGCATTCTTTCTGGTTATATCACAACTTGGTATGGCTCCTGCTCTACTCAAGACCGCAAGGAACTACAAAAGGTCGTGAATGTAGCCCAATCCATCACGCAAACCAGCCTCCCATCCATTGGCTGTCTACACTTCCCACTGCCTCGGCAAAGCAGCCAGCATAATTAAGGATCCCATGCACCCTCAACATTCTCTCTTCCACCTTCTTCCGTCGGGAAAAATATACAAAAGTCTGAGATCATGTACCAACCGACTCAAGAACAGCTTCTTCCCTGCTGCCGTCAGACTTTTGAATGGATCTACCTCACGCTAAGTTGATCTTTCTCTACACTCTAGCTATGACTGTAACACTACATTCTGCACTCTCTTGTTTCCTTCTCTATGAGTGGTATGCTTTGTCTGTACAGCACGCAAGAAACAATACCTTTCATTGTATGCTAATACATGTGACAATAATCAAATCAAATCACAGCCCTCCATTCAGAAATGCACCCTTCCACACCGCTACCCTCCGTCTTCTATGAGCCAGTTCTGCATCCATCTTGCCAACTCACGTCTAATCCCGTGCGACTTCACCTTCTGCATCAGTCTGCCATGAGGAACCTTGTCAAAGGCCTTATTGAAGCCCATGTAGACAACATCCACTGCCCTACCCTCATCAGTCATCTCCGTCACTTCCTCAAAAAACTCGATCAAGTTAGTGAGACACAATCTCCCCTTCATAAAACCATGTTGCCTCTCGCTAATATGCCCACTTATTTCCAATTGGGAGAAAATCCTGTCTCGAAGAATCCTCTCCAATCATTTCCCTACCACTGATGTAAGGCTCATTGGCCTGTAAGTATGTGGATTATCCTTGCTATCCTTCTACTAGATACATTCCCAAAGAATCGCCAATTAGTTGGTCAAGCATTATTTGCATTTTCTAAAATGATGCTTACGTTGTCTCTGCATTTTGCCTACAAACTAAAAGGCAAGGATTGCCTATTGCAATATAATCTGATACTTGCGCTGGGTTTAAATTTGATTCATAGTTCTGGAACCACAGTTCCCAACAAGATTTGTTTTGGTAGGACAAAGACTATTTACTATCCAGGATAAAATTATTGTACTATATAGAAACGAGGAGCAGGAGTTTGCCATTTGGTCCTTTGAGTCTGTTCTGCCTTTCAAAATGGCTGATCCTCGATCTCAATATTCTCGCATTCTCCCCATCCTGCTTGAACGCATTAAATTTTTTTTTAAAACTCTTTCTTGACTATATTTATATATACTTGAATTCCACTGCCTTCTGCAATAGAGAAAGTGTATTTATTAGCCACAAGTAAGGCTTACGTTAACACTGCAATGAAGTTACTGTGAAATTCCACTCGTCGCCAACTCCAGCACCTTTTCGGGTCAGTGCACCTAATCAGCACATCTTTCAGATGGTGGAAGAAAACCGGAGCACCCGGAGGAAACCCACACAGACCTGAGGCGAATATGCAAACTCCACACAGACAGTGCGCCCGTTGGGCACCGCAGGGGTTGGGGTGTGTTATCGACCCTAATAATCACATTATGATTTGATGTTTTTAAGTTACCTTTGTACTTTAATTTTTGTTCGGGCTGTTCCCCCTCCTTTTGGGGAGCTGCCCCTTTTACTTTGTCCTGATTTAATTTGAGTTTGTTTATTTGGTTTGACCTTAAAAGAGGCCACACAGACAGTGACCCAAGACAGGAACTGAACCCGGGCCACTGGCGCTGTGAGGCAGCAGTGCTAACCACTGGGCCACCATGCCACTCACATCAGAATTCCATAAGTTCACTCCCCTTTTTTTCCTCATCTCAGTCTCATCTAACAGCTGCGTTTGTGGATCATTTGTGCCCTCGCTCAAAGGGAATGAGAGTGGGTATAAATGGGTCTTTTTCTAAATGGAGGTCGGTCACCAGTGGAGTGCCCCAGGGATCTGTTCTGGGACCCTTGCTGTTTGTCATTTTCATAAATGACCTGGATGAGGAAGTGGAGGGATGGGTTGATAAGTTTGCCGACGACACGAAGGTTGGTGGGGTTGTGGATAGTCTGAAGGGATGTCAGAAGTTACAGAGGGACATAGATAGGATGCAAGACTGGGCAGAGAAGTGGCAGATGCCCTTCAACCCAGATAAATGCATAGTGGTCCATTTTGGCAGGTCAAATGGGATGAAGGAGTACAATATAAAGGGAAAGACTCTTAGTACTGTAGAGGATCAGAAGGACCTTGGGGTCCGGGTCCATAGGACTCTAAAATCGGCCCTGCAGGTGGAGGAGGTGGTGAAGAAGGCGTATGGTGTGCTGGCCTTTATCAATCAAGGGATTGAGTTTAGGAGTCCGGGGATAATGATGCAGCTATATAAGACCCTCGTCAGATCCCACTTATAGAATTTATAGAAACCCTACAGTGCAGAAGGAGGCCATTCGGCCCATCGAGTCTGCACCGACCACAATCCCACCCAGGCCCTACCCCCACATATTTACCCGCTAATCCCCTCTAACCTACGTATCCCAGGACTCTAAGGGGCAATTTTTAACCTGGCCAATCAACCTAACCCGCACATCTTTTGGACTGTGGGAGGAAACCAGAGCACCCGGAGGAAACCCACGCAGACATGAGGAGAATGTGCAAACTCCACACAGACAGTGAACCGAGCCGGGAATCGAACCCAGGACCCTGGAGCTGTGAAGCAGCAGTGCTAACCACTGTGCTACCGTGCCGCCCTTGGACTTGGAGTTCTGTGCTCAGTTCTGGTCGCCTCATTACAGGAAGGATGTGGAAAAGATTGAAAGGGTGCAGAGGAGATTTACAAGGATGTTGCCTGGATTGAGTGGCATGCCTTATGAGGATAGGCTGAGGGAGCTCGGTCTTTTCTCCTTGGAGAGAAGTAGGATGAGAGGAGACCTAATAGACATATATAAGATGTTGAGAGGCATAGATAGGGTGGACTCTCAGAGGCTTTTTCCCAGGGTGAAATGGCTACTACGAGAGGACACAGGTTTAAGGTGCTGGGGGGTAGATACAGGGGAGATGTGAGGGGGAAGTTTTTCACACAGAGGGTGGTGGACAAGTGGAATCGGCTGCCGTCAGTGGCGGTGGAGGCAAACTCAATCGGGTCTTTTAAGAGACTCCTGGATGAGTACATGGGACTTAATAGGATAGAGGGTTATAGGTAGGCCTAAAAGGTAGGGATATGTTTGGCACAACTTGTGGGGCCGAAGGGCCTGTTTTGTGCTGTAGTTTTTCTATGTTTCTATGAATCAGCTCACTGGAATGAAAATTGGACGTCGGCCAATCCAACAAGTTTGAATTCTATTATTGCACTTCTGTTAATGCACTGAATGGGGAAAGGTTGCACATGCGCAGCTAGCCTCGTTCCTGTTTCTGGGCGGCAATCAGCCTTGCGGACATGCGCAATTGCAGCTTTCATTCAGGCGGCTGACCTCACGGTGGTGCCCATAGGAAGCAAAAAAGGGGAATGAAATGGCGCGAAAAGTAAGTCAACTCACTGGAATCGAAGCGCCATTGGAGAAAAGATGAGGCAGCGAGCAGGATAAGGAGCGGTGGAGAGGGAGAATATTTCACACCAGGAAGTTGCACAGAAAGAGCTCCCAGAAATAAGTCCCAAGCAAAGGCAAATATGTGGACAAGAAATAGAGACACTCCGGATAAACAGCAGCTACATAGAAACAACGCTCATATTTAAGGAAGCAGACGTGAAGCAAAGTGGACTGGAGTGGAGGCTGGAAGATCTGAGGCAGTCGAAGATTGGTGCTGTAAAGGAAAAGGGACATTTTGTGATCAGTTGTTTTCTCCTTGGCACAGTCAAAAATCTGGAAATATTATTTGGAGGTGAAGATTGAGAGTACATGGCGATCTAGAGGAAAGGAAGCTCAGAAAATGATATTGAAACATGGAAAGTGGATCCTTGGTGAAACCATTTGGGTGAAATCGATGTTTAAAGAGAATTGCAAGGTGAGTTATTCAAATGTGGACATTGGAAACCTTTGGGACAAAGAAAGCTTTGCAGTGAAACTTATTTGCTCACCGCCTGACAAGGGCCTGAATGGGCTATTGAGAAATCCATCTAATTTCCTTTGGTCATGTCTGTCTGAGTGGCACGATGGCTCAGTAGTCAGCACTGCTGTCTCTCAGTGCCAGGGACCCAGGTTTGATTCCCAGCTTGGATCACTGTCTGTGCGGAGTCTGCACATTTTCCTTGTGTCTGCGTGGGTTTCCTCTGGGTGCTCTAATTTCCCCCCTCAGTCCGAAAGTCGTGCTAGTTAGGTGCATTGGCCATGCTAAATTCTCCCTTAGTGTACCCGAGCAAGTGCTGGAGTGTGATGACTGGGGGATTTTCACAGTAACTTCATTGCAGTGTTAATGTAAGCCTACTTTAAACTTTAGATTGAAGTGTGGTGTGTATGACCACAGTTAGTCAGTTGATCTCCATGTACCACAAGCTTACCCTGAATATTAGAGCATCAGGTCAAAAGTGTGAGGTGATTCACTTTGGAAGGAGTAACAGGATTACAGAGTACTGGGCTAATTGTAGTGTGGATGAACAGAGAGATCTCTGTGTCTATGTGCATAGATCCCTGAAAGTTGGCACCCAGGTTGATAGGGTTGTTAAGAAAGCGTACGGAGTGTTAGCTTTTATTGGTAGAGGGATTGAGTTTCGGAGCCAGGAGGTCATGTTGCAGCTGTACAAAACTCTGGTGCGGCCGCACTTGGAGTATTGTGTACAGTTCTGGTCACCGCATTATAGGAAGGATGTGGAAGCATTGGAAAAGGTGCAGAGGAGATTTACTAGGATGTTGCCTGGTATGGTGGGAAGGTCTTATGAGGAAAGGCTGAGGGACTTGAGGTTGTTTTTGTTAGAGAGAAGAAGGTTAAGAGGTGACTTAATAGAGGCATACAAGATGATCAGAGGATTAGATAGGGTGGATAGTGAGAACCTTTTTCCTCGGATGGTGATAGCTAGCACGAGGGGACATAGTTTTAAATTGAGGGGTGATAGATTTAGGACAGATGTCAGAGGTAGGTTCTTTACTCAGAGTAGTAAGGGCGTGGAATGCCCTGCCTGCAGCAGTAGTGGACTCGCCAACATTAAGGGCATTTAAATGGTCATTGGATAAACATATGGATGATATTGGAATAGTGTAGGTTAGATGGGCTTTAGATTGGTTTCACTGGTCGGCGCAACATCGAGGGCCGAAGGGCCTGTACTGCTCTATGTTCTAGGGAGATATGGCTGTTGTTTTATCTTTCTAAATTTGCATGTGCATGTAAAGATATAACTGGGATGAAGGAATAGTCAATATTAGAATCAACTTCCTCCAGTTTTTGTTGAGATCTTTACAAACTTTTGGTCTAGTGTAATATTTTTTTTCTTTCTAATGTTTCATTTTTTGTGCTAACGGTACATCAGCAGACACCTGTGAATTTGTTCAGTAACTTTCCTCCATTGTTTAAAAAAAACAGCATATAGATAAAGATGCTCCACGTCAGGTTTCACTCTGGAATCTGATTTGTCCAATAGTAAAATTTGCTGGGATTGTAATACTATTCAGAAGGAACTGATCCATTAAAAATAATATCCAAGTGCCATAAGAGAATGATAATTCAACCTCAAAATATTATCTTGAGTCATAGTAAGGAAACTTGGAAACATATTAAAAAAGGAACAGGAGGAGGCCATTCAGCCCTTTGAGCCTGCTCCGCCATTCGATTATAATCTTAACTGATCATCAAATTGAATACCCAGATCCTATCTTCCCTGCCCAATATCCATTCATCCTTTTAACCCCACAAGGCAAATTTAACCCATTTAAAACATTTGTTATTTTAGCCTCAACTGATTTCTGTGGTAATGAATTCCAAAGGCTTTCTGGATGAAGAAATGTTTACTGATCCCAGTGCAGGGTTTACCCCATATCCTTAAACTATGACCCATGGTTCTGGATTGCCACACCATCGAGGGTATTCTTCATACATCTACCCTGTCGAGTCCTATGAGATTTTTTTACTGATTTAGAACATAGAATCACTACATTTCAGAAGCAGGCCATTAGGCCCATTGAGACTACACCGATTCATCTGACCAGAGCCCATCCCCATAACCGCACTTATTGACCCCGTTATCATCCCTAACCTACACTCTTAGCATAGAAGATAGGAGCAGGAGGAGGCCATTTGGCCCTTTGAGCCTGCTCTGCCATTCATTACGATCATGGCTGATCATCCAACTCAATAGCCTAATCCTGCTTTTTCCCCATAACCTTTGATCCTATTCACCCCAAGTGCTATATCCAGTTGCCTCTTGAATACATTCAATGTTTTGGCATCAACTACTTCCTGTGGTAATGAGTTCCACAGGCTCACCACTCTTTGGGTGAAGAAATGTCTCCTCACTTCCATCCTAAGTGGTCTACCCTGAATCCTCAGACTATGACCCGTGGTTCTGGACTTCCCCACCATTGGGAATATCCTCTCTGCATCTATCTTGTCTAGTCCTGTTAGAATTTTATAAGTCTCTATGAGATCCCCCTTCATTCGTCTGAACTCCAGCAAAAACAATCCTAACCTAGTCAGAATCTCTCCTCAAACCTCAGTCCAGCCATCCCCGGAATCAGCCTGTAAACCTTTGCTGCACTCCCTCGAGAGCAAGAACATCCTTCCTCAGAAAAGGAAACCAAAACTGCACACAATATTCTAGACGTGGCCTCACCAAGGGACTGTATAATTGCAACAACACATCCCAGCTCCTGTACTCAACCTCTCGCAATGAAGGCCAACATACCATTTGCCTTCTTTACCGCCTGCTGCACTTGCACAAGGACACCCAGATCCCACTGCGCACTCCCCTCTCCCAATTTACATCCATTCAGATAGTAATTTGCCGCCTTGTTTTTGCTTCCAAAGTGAATACGCTCACATTTATCCAAATTATACTGCATCTGCCATTGATTAGCCCTCTCAACCAACCTGTCCAGATCATTCTGAAGGATGTCTGCCTCCTCAAAGAACAAAGAAAATTCCAGCACAGGAACAGGCCCTTCGGCCCTCCAAGGCTGCACCGACCAGGCTGCCCGACACTAAAACCCCCTACCCTTCCGGGGACCATACCCCTCTATTCCCATCCAATTCATGTTCTTGTCAAGACGCCCCTTAAAAGTCACTACCGTAACCTCGTCACAGTTCACCGTCTCGTCCAACTTGGGCGGCACGGTAGCACAGTGGTTAGCACTGCTGCTTCACAGCTCCAGGGTCCCGGGTTCGATTCCCGGCTCGGGTCACTGTCTGTGAGGAGTTTGCACATTCTCCTCGTGTCTGCGTGGGTTTCCTCCGGGTGCTCCGGTTTCCTCCCACTGCCCAAAGATGTGCAGGTTAGGTTGATCGGCCAGATTAAAAATTGCCCCTTAGAGTCCTGGGATGCATAGATTAGAGGGATTAGCGGGTAAATATGTGGGGGTAGGGCCTGGGTGGGATTGTGGTCGGTGCAGACTCGATGGGTCGAATGGCCTCCTTCTGCACTGTAGGGTTTCTATGATTCTATGATTCTAACTTGGTGTCATCTGCAAACTTTGAAATGTTATATTTTGTTCCCTCATCCAAATCATTAATATACATTGCGAATAGCTGGGGTCCCAGCACTGATCCCTGTGGCACCCCACTAGTTACTGTCTGCAAATTTGAAAATCGCCCATTAATTCTGACTCTGTTTTCTTTCTGCCACAGTAAGAGTTTTAACAACACCAGGTTAAAGTCCAACAGGTTTATTTGGTAGCAAATGCCATTAGCTTTCGGAGCGCTGCTACCGAATAAACCTGTTGGACTTTAACCTGTTGTTGTTAAAACTCTTACTGTGTTTACCCCAGACCACCGCTGGCATCTCCACATCATTCTCTCTGCCAACCAGTTTTCTATCCATCTCAATACACTTCCCCCAATCCCATGCGCTTTAATCTTGCACGATAATCTCTTGTGCGGGACTTTGTCAAACGCTTTCTGAAAGTCCGAATATACCACATCCACTGGTTCCCCCTTTTCAACTCTAGCAGTTACATCTTCAAAAAAATCCAATCGTTTTGTCAAGCATGATTTTCCCTTCATAAATCCATGCTGACTCTTTCTGATCCTGCCACTGCTTTCTAAATGCTCTGCTATAAAGTCCTTGACAATGGATTTGAGCATTTTCCCCACTACCGATGTTAAGCTTACTGGTCTATAATTCCCTGTTTTCTCTCCACCTCCGTTTTTGAATATTGGAGTGACATTAGCTATCCTCCAATCTGCAGGGACTGTTCCAGAGTCTATAGAATCCTGAAAGATGACCACCAATGCATCCACTATTTCTAGAGCCACTTCCTTAAGTACTCTGGGATGTAGATTATCAGGCCCTGGAGATTTATCTGCGTTCAATCCCATCAATTTTCCCAGCACCATTTCTCTATTAATATTGATCTCCCTCAGTTCTTCCCCTCACTAAATCTTGAATTCTCCAACATTTCTGGCGTCTGATTTGTGTCCTCTTTTGTGAAGACAGAACCAAAGTATGTATTTAGTTGCTCCGCCATTTCTTTGTCCCCTATTATACATTCCCCCATTTTTGTCTGTAGGGAACCTACATTTGTCTTCATTTCTCTTGATGTACCAATAGAGACTCTTTTTATTCCCTGCAAACTTAATTTCATACTGTATTTTCCCCTTCTTAATCAATCCGTTGGTCCTTCTTTGCTAAATTCTAAACTGCTCCCAATCCTCAGACCTATTATTTTTCTTCGCCAATCTATATGTTTCTTCCTTAGATTGGATACTCTCTCTAATTTACCTTGTAAGCCATGGATTGGTCCTCTTACGTATTTTATTTTTGTGCCAGACGGGAATAAACAGTTGCTGCAGTTCCCCCATGTGTTCCTTGAATGTTTGCCATTGCCTATCCACTGTCATCCCTTTAAGTAATTCTCCCCAATCTATCAAGGCCAACTTACGTCTCATATCCTCACGTGGTGGCACAGTGGTTATCACTGCTGCCTCACAGTGCCGGGGACCCAGGTTCGATTCCCGGCTTGGGTCACTGTCTGTGGAGTCTGCACATTCTCCCCGTGTCTGCGTGGGTTTCCTCCGGGTGCTCCGGTTTCCTCCCACAGTCCAAAGATGTGCAGGTTAGGTTGATTGGCCATGCTAAATAAATAGGGTTAGGGTTTTTTTTCAAAGAACAATACAGCACAGGAACAGGCCCTTCGGCCCTTCAAGCCTGCGCCGCTCATGTGCCCACTCAACCATTCTTTTGTATCCCTCTATTCCCAGTCTGTTCATGTGGCTATCCAGATAAGTCTTAAATGATCCCAGCGTGTCCGCCTCAATCATCTTGCCTGGCAGTGCATTCTAGGGCCTCCACCACCCTCTGTGTAAAATATGTCCCTCTGACATCTGTGTTGAACCTTACCCCCTCGCCTTGAACCCATGACCCCTTGTGTTTGTCACCTCTGACCTGGGAAAAAGCTTCCCACTGTTCACCCTATCTATGCCCTTCATAATTTTATACACCTCTATTAGGTCGCCCCTCATCCTCCGTCTTTCCAGGGAGAACAACCCCAGTTTACCCAATCTCTCCTCATAGCTAAGACCTTCCATACCAGGCAACATGCTGGTAAACCTTCTCTGTACTCTCTCCAAAGCCTCCACGTCCTTCTGGTAGTGTGGCGACCAGAACTGGACGCAGTATTCCAAATGTGGCCTAACCATCGGTCTATACAGCCGCAACATCATGTGCCAACTTTTATATTCTATGCCCCATCCAATAAAGGCAAGCATGCCATATGCCTTCTTCACCACCCTCTTCACCTGTACTGCCACCTTTAAGGATCTGTGGACTTGTACACCCAGGTCCCTCTGTGTGTCTATACTCCTGATGGTTCTGCCATTTATTGTATAGCTTACATTAGATCTACCGAAATGCATCACTTCGCATTTATCTGGATTAAATTCCATCTGCCATTTCTCCGCCCAATGTTCCAGCCTAGCTATATCCTGCTGTATTCACTGACAATGTTCACCACTATCCGCAACTCCAGCAATCTTTGCGTCGTCCGCAAACTTACTGATCACACCAGTTACATCTTCCTCTAAGTCATTTATATATATCACAAACAGCAGAGGTCCCAGTACAGAGCCCTGCGGAACACCACTAGTCACAGACCTCCAACCGGAAAAAGACCCCTCCACTGCTGCCCTCTGGCTTCTATGGCTAAGCCAGTTCTCCACCCATCCAGCTAGCTCACCTTTTATCCTGTGAGATTTAACCTTTTGCACCAGCCTGCCATGAGGGACCTTGTCAAACCCGTTACTAAAATCCATATGGATGACATCCTTGGCCCTTCCCTCGTCAATCGTTTTTGTCACCTCCTCAAAAAACTCAACCAAATTTGTGAGGCATGACCTCCCTCGTACAAAACCATGCTGTCTATCGCTAATGAGATTATTCAGTTCTAAATGCGCATATATCCTATCTCTAAGAATCTTCTCCAACAACTTCCCGACCACGGACGTCAAGCTCACCGGCCTATAATTGCCCGGGTTATCCTTGCTACCCTTCTTAAATAACAGGACCACATTTGCTATCCTCCAATCCTCTGGAACCTCACCTGTGTCCAGTGAAGAGACAAAGATTTCTGTTAGAGGCCCAGCAATCTCTCACCTCCCTGAGGAATCTAGGATAGATGACATCCGGCCCTGGGGATTTGTCTGTCTTAATAAGAACATAAGAACATAAGAAATAGGAGCAGGAGTAGGCCATCTAGCCCCTCGAGCCTGCCCCGCCATTCAATAAGATCATGGCTGATCTGACGTGGATCAGTACCACTTACCCGCCTGATCCCCATAACCCTTAATTCCCTTACCGATCAGGAATCCATCCATCCGCGCTTTAAACATATTCAGCGAGGTAGCCTCCACCACCTCAGTGGGCAGAGAATTCCAGAGATTCACCACCCTCTGGGAGAAGAAGTTCCTCCTCAACTCTGTCTTAAACCGACCCCCCTTTATTTTGAGGCTGTGTCCTCTAGTTTTAACTTCCTTACTAAGTGGAAAGAATCTCTCCGCCTCCACCCTATCCAGCCCCCGCATTATCTTATAAGTCTCCATAAGATCCCCCCTCATCCTTCTGAACTCCAACGAGTACAAACCCAATCTCCTCAGCCTCTCCTCATAATCCAAACCCCTCATCTCCGGTATCAACCTGGTGAACCTTCTCTGCACTCCCTCCAATGCCAATATATCCTTCCTCATATAAGGGGACCAATACTGCACACAGTATTCCAGCTGCGGCCTCACCAATGCCCTGTACAGGTGCATCAAGACATCCCTGCTTTTATATTCTATCCCCCTCGCGATATAGGCCAACATCCCATTTGCCTTCTTGATCACCTGTTGTACCTGCAGACTGGGCTTTTGCGTCTCATGCACAAGGACCCCCAGGTCCCTTTGCACGGTAGCATGTTTTAATTTGTTTCCATTGAGATAGTAATCC
This sequence comes from Mustelus asterias, assembly GCF_964213995.1. Classification (NCBI taxonomy): domain Eukaryota; kingdom Metazoa; phylum Chordata; class Chondrichthyes; order Carcharhiniformes; family Triakidae; genus Mustelus; species Mustelus asterias. The sequence goes on from NC_135808.1 coordinate 44,925,617, forward strand.
CATTTGTTATTATTTCCTCCAAAGTGTATAACCTCGCATTTATCAACATTATACTCCATTTGCCATATCCTCGCCCACTCACTCAGCCTGTCCAAATCTCTCTGCAGATCTTCTCCGTCCTCCACACGATTCACTTTTCCACTTATCTTTGTGTCGTCTGCAAACTTCGTTACCCTACACTCCGTCCCCTCCTCCAGATCATCTATATAAATGATAAACAGTTGCGGCCCGAGTACCGATCCCTGCGGCACGCCACTAGTTACCTTCCTCCAACCGGAAAAACACCCATTTATTCCGACTCTTTGCTTCCTGTCGGATAGCCAGTCCCCAATCCACTTTAACACACTACCCCCAACTCCGTGTGCCCTAATCTTCTTCAGCAGCCTTTTATGGGGCACCTTATCAAACGCCTTTTGGAAATCCAAAAACACCGCATCCACCGGTTCTCCTCCATCAACCGCCCTAGTCACATCTTCATAAAAATCCAACATGTTCGTCAAGCACGACTTTCCCCTCATGAATCCATGCTGCGTCTGATTGATCGAACCATTTCTATCCAGATGCCCTGCTATCTCCTCTTTAATAATGGATTCCAGCATTTTCCCTACTACAGACGTTAAGCTGACCGGCCTATAGTTACCCGCCTTTTGTCTCCTTCCTTTTTTAAACAGCGGCGTAACATTAGGCGTTTTCCAATCAACCGGCACTACCCCAGAATGCAACGAGTTTTGATAAATAATCACTAACGCATCCACTATTACCTCTGACATTTCTTTCAATACCCTGGGATGCATTCCATCCGGACCCGGGGACTTGTCCACCTTCAGTCCCATTAGTCTACCCAGCACTGCCTCTCTGGTAACATTAATTGTATTAAGTATTTCTCCTGCTGCCAACCCTCTATCGTTAATATTTGGCAAACTATTTGTGTCCTCCACCGTGAAGACCGACACAAAAAACTTATTTAAAGACTCAGCCATATCCTCATTTCCCACTATTAACTCCCCCCTCTCGTCCTCCAAGGGTCCAACATTCACTCTAGCCACTCTATTCCTTTTTATATATTTATAAAAACTTTTACTATCATTTTTTATATTAATTGCTAGCCTAGCTTCATAGTCTATCCTTCCTTTCTTTATCGCTTTCTTAGTCTCTCTTTGTTGTTTCTTAAATTTTTCCCAATCACTTGTTTCTCCACTATTTTTGGCCACTCTGTACGCAGCTGTTTTTATTTTAATACTCTCCTTTATTTCCTTCGTTATCCACGGCTGGTTCTCCCTTTTCTTACAATCCTTGTTTTTTGCTGGAATATATTTTTACTGAGAACTGAAAAGGATCTCCTTAAAAATCCTCCACTGTTCCTCAGCTATCCTACCTGCCAGCCTGCTCTCCCAGTCTACCTTAGCCAATTCATCCCTCAACCTATCATATTTCCCTCTGTTCAAACAGAGGACACTGGTTTGGGACCAAACTTTCTCCTCTTCCATCTGAATCAGAAATTCGACCATATTGTGGTCACTAGACCCAAGAGGGTCCTTCACAATAAGATCCTTAATTCTACCTACCTCGTTACACAATACCAGATCCAAAATAGCTCGTTCCCTCGTCGGTTCCGTAACATGCTGTTCAAGGAAACTATCCCGACAGCATTCTAAGAACTCTTCCTCCATTCCACCCTTACCGACTTGAGTCTGCCAGTCTTAATGTTTCCTAAAAAACCTAACACTTCCTCCCTTGTAATTGAGATTTTTTCTAACGGGTCAACACATCTCTGAGACAATACCAGTCAACATGTCCCTCTCCTTTGTGAATACTGATGCAAAGTATTCGTTTAGGATCTCACCTACTTCCTTTGGTTCTGAGCATAATTCCCCTCCTTGTCCCTGAGAGGTCTGTTTCTTTCCCTAACAACCCTCTTATTCCTAACGTATGTGTAAAATGCCTTTGGATTCTCCTTAATCCTGTCTGCCAAGGACATTTCATGACCCCTTTTTGCCCTTCTAAGTCCCTGTTTGAGTTCTTTTCTACTTTCTCTGTATTCCTCCAGTGCTCCATCTGTTTTTAGCTGCCTGGACCTCGCGTATGCCTCTTTTTCTTTTTGATTAGACCCACAATTTCACTGGTTATCCACGGCTCTCGAATCCTACCCTTCCTCTCCCTCCTCTTTACAGGCACATGCCTGTCCTGCAGTCCTATCAATTACAGCAGAACCATAAAGGGTGTAGATAAGCAAAGGGACCTGGGTGTGCAAGTCCACAGATCTTTGAAGGTGACGTCACAGGTGGAGAAGGTAGTGAATAAGGCATATGGCATGCTTGCCTTTATAGGACGGGGCATAGAGTATAAAAGTTGGGGTTTGATGTTGCAGTTGTATAGAACGCTGGTTCGGCCGCATTTGGAATACTGCGCCCAGTTCTGGTCACCACAGAAGGATGTGGAGGCTTTAGAGAGAGTGCAGAGGAGGTTTACCAGAATGTTGCCTGGTATGGAAGGGCTTAGTTATGAGGAGAGATTGGGTAAACTGGGGTTGTTCTCACTGGAAAGACGGAGGATGAGGGGTGACCTAATAGAGGTGTATAAAATTATGAAAGGCATAGATCGGGTGAACGGTGGGAAGCTTTTTCCCAGGTCGGTGGTGATGCTCACGAGGGGTCATAGGTTCAAGGTGAGGCAGGAGGGGGAGGTTTAACACGGATATCAGAAGGACGTATTTTACACAGAGGGTGGTGGGGGCCTGGAATGTGCTGCCGGGCAAGGTGGTGGAGGTGGACACACTGGGAACGTTTAAGACTTATCTAGATAGCCACATGGACGGAGTGGGAATGGAGGGATACAAAAGAATGGTCTAGTTTGGACCAGGGAGCGGCGCGGGCTTGGAGGGCAGAAGGGCCTGTTCTTGTGCTGTGTTGTTCTTTGCTCCTTAAAAGACTCCCACATGCCAGATGTGGATTTACCCTTGAACCGCCTCTCCGAATCAACAGCCACCAAATCCTGCCTAATCCGGCTGTAGTTAGCCTTCCCCCAATTCAGTACCTTACCCATAGGACAACACTCATCTTTTTCCATTACTATCCTAAAGTTTACAGAATTGTGGTCACTATTTGCCACATGTTCCCCCACTGAAACTTTGATGACCTGACCGGGCTCATTCCCCAGTACTAGGTCCAGTATAGCCCCCTCTCTAGTTGGACTGTCAACATATTGTTCCAAAGAACCTTCCTGTACGCATTTTATAAATTCTTCACTGTCCAGGCCCCCAACCCTAAGCGATTTCCAGTCTATGTGAGGGAAATTAAAATCTCCCACTACAACAACCCTATTTTGTCTGCACCTGTCCAGAATCTCCTTACATATCTGTTCCTCAACTTCCCGTGGGCTGTTGGGAGGCCTGTAGTATACCCCCAGCATAGTGACTGCGCCCTTCCTGTTTCTGAACTCCACCCACAGTGACTCGTTACCTGACCCTTCCATATTGTCCACCCTCTGTACCGCTGTAATATGCTCCCTAACGAGCATTGCTACTCCCCCACCTCTCCTCGCCCCTCTTCTGTCTCGCCTAAAACACTTATACCCCGGAATATTCAGCTGCCAGTCCTGTCCTTTTAACCAAGTCTCCGTCACTGTAACCACATCCAAATTCCGCGCAAGCATTCAGGCTCTCAGCTCGTCTGTCCTGCCCATGACGCTCCTTGCTTTGAAGCAGATGCACTCCAGACCTCCAGGTCCACTGAGGTCATCCTCCCCCAGAATGCCCTTCCTCTTAGATAGCCTTGTCTTGGCCCCAACCTCGTCCCCAGCCTCTATGCTTATTGAACTATTGTTCTGATCCCCATCCCCCTGCCACATTAGTTTAAACCCACCCGAACCACACTCGCAAAACTCCCAGCGAGGATATTCGTACCCCTCCAGTTTAGGTGCAACCCGTCCTTCTTGGACAGGTGCCATCCTCTCTTGAAGACTTCCCAGTGATCGACGATTTCGAAACACTCCCTCTTGCACCAGTCCTTCAGCCACACATTCAGCTGTGCAGTCTCCCTGTTCTTAGCCTCACTAGCTTGTGGTACTGGGAGTAGTCCAGAGATCGCTACCCGAGAGGCCCTGCTTTTTAGCCTACTACCCAACTCCCTGAATTGCTCTCGCAGGACCTCCCTGGTCTTTCTGCCTACGTCATTTGCACCAATGTGGACAATGACATCTGTCTGGTTACCCGCCTTTTTTAGGATGCTTCCTACCCGCTCAGAGACATCCAGGACCCCAGCACCAGGGAGGCAGACTACCATCCTGGAGTCTCGTTCGCGCCCATAGAACCGCCTGTCTGTGCCTCTAACCATTTCATCCCCCACTACTGTTGCTCTCCTGGTTCCCCTCTTTCCCTTCTGAGTCACAGAGCCCGATTCGGTGCCAGTGACCTGGTCACCATGGCTTACCCCTGGAGGCGCCCCCCCCTCCCCACAGTATCCAAAATGGTATACTTATTTTGGAGGGGGACAACCACAGGGGATACCATCACTGACTGCTCTCTCCCCTCCTCTCTCCCGTCTGACACCCATCCCTTACTGTTTATGGGGACAACCACCGGGGTACTCTCTGGTACGTGACCTTTACCCCTTCCTAACCGTGACCCACGTGCCTTCCTCCCGTGGCGACCTGCCTGTAACTTCTATCTAGTAACTTCTCATTTTCCCTGACTATACTAAGGTCATCGAGCCGCAGCTCCGGATATGGACTTCCGGGAGGCTAGGCGACTCCATGAACTCCCACATCCAACACCTACAGCAAAAAATTGGTTGTGGTCAATGCAGACTCGATGGACCGAATGGCCTCCTTCTGCACTGTCGGGATTCTATGATAGTTTATTTTATTAAGATTCAGCACCCTCGTCTCCGAATCAACTACTTCACTCTCCATCTTGATAAAAAATTCTCTCATGTAATGCTTGCTCATCCCCAAGGGGTCTCTTACAGCTATATTGGCAATGAGTCCCTTCTCATTACACAGTATCCGGTCTAAGATGGCCTGCTCTCTCGTTGGTTCCTCCACATATTGGTCAGGAAAACCATCCCTTATACACTGCAGGAATTCCTCCTACGGCATTGTGGCTAATTTGATCTGCCCAATCTATGTGCAGATTAAAATCACCCATGATTACCGATATGAACCTCATCACATGAATCTCTAATTTCGTATTTAATGCCATGCCCAACATCACCACTGCAGTTTGGGGGTCTATATATGTTTTTTGCCCATACAGACTCCACGTTGTCAGAGCTAATATCCTTTCTCACTATTGTGTTAATTTCCTCTTTGACCAGCAGTGCCACTCCACCATCGTTTCCTTTATGCCTGTCCTTCCTAAATATTGAATACCCTGGGACATTCAGTTCCCACCCCTGGGACATTCAGTTCCCACCCCTGGTCATCCTGCAGCCATGTCTCTGTAATCCTAATTATATGCACCCGTTTACACCTCTCTGTGATTAGTTCATCCACTTTATTGCAAATGCTCCACGCATTAAGGCACAGAGCCTTTAAACTTGTCTTTTTAACATTGTTTGCCTCGCTCCCAACATTTTTCTCTCTAGCCCTGTTTGAACTTTGTCCTTGGTTTCTCTGTCTATCACTTTATTTATTCCCTTTTCTATTTTTTATTTTTGTCCTTGCTCCCTCCTTATCTGACTCCTTGCATAGGTTCCATCCCTCTGGCATATTAGTTTAAACCCTCCCCAATTCCTCTAGCAAACAGTCCCCCAGGACATTAGTCCCAGTCCTGCCCAGGTGTAACCCATCCAATTTGTGCCGGTCCCAATGCCCCAGGATTCTGAAATCCTCCCCCTGACACCATCTCTTCAGCCACGTATTTATCCAATATATCCTATATATATATCTATTCTGACTCGCAAGTGGCACCAGTAGTAATCCTGAGATCACTACCTTTGAGGTCCAATTTCTTAACTTTCTTCCTTGCTCCCTGTATTCTGTTTTTGGGGCTTCATCCCTTTTTTTTTACCTATTTCGTTTGTACCGATGTGTACCACGACCACTGGCTGTTCACGCTGTCCTCCAGAATGTCCTGTACCCGCTCCGAGCCATCCTTGACCCTAGCATCAGGGAGGCAACATACCATCCTGGAGCCTCGTTTGTGGCCACAGAACGCCTGTCTATTCCCCTTAGAATTGAATTTCCTATACCTAATGCACTGGCGCACTTTTTACCCCGCCCCCCTGCAGCAGAACCAACCGTGATGCAACGAGTTTGGCTGCTGCTGCTTTCCCTGGAATGGTCATTCCCCTCAACAGTATCCAAAGTGGTATATTTGTTTTGCAGGAGAATGAGCCCAGGAGATTCCTGCACTACCTGCCTATCTCTCTTGCTCTGTCTGGTGGTCACCCATTCCCTTCCTGCCTGCGGAGTCTGAGCCTGTTGGTGTGACCACCTCTCTATACGTGCTATGCACGATACCCTCTGACTCATGGATGCTCCACAGTGTCTCCAGCCGCTGCTCCAGCTCTGCAATTCTATGAATTTGAGCTTCCAGGAGCAATTTCTATGAATTTGAGCTTCCAGGAGCTGTAGCTGGAGACACTTCCTGCACACATGCTGACCAGGGACTGGAACTGACTGCAGTCTGCCACATGGAGCAAGAGGAGCAAACCACAGCTTGGAGCTCTCCTGTCATGTCTACCCCTTTAAATTCAACTTTTGCAAGATGTTTTTTAGATTATATCTTGAGATACTAAGGGGCAATTTAGCATGACTAATCAACCTTCCCTGCTCATCTTTGGATTATGGGAGGAAACCTACACAGACACTGTGTTGGGGGGAAGAAAGAGCAAACTGCACACAGGCAGTCCTCCAAGGCTGGAATTGAACCCGGGTCCCTGGCACTGTGAGGCAGTGGTGTTAACCACTGTGCCACCATGCCGCCCAATTCTGTGAAATGCCCCCTCATTCTTCTGAACTTCACTAAATATAATCTTAAATGACTCAATCTCTCCCTGTTTGTCAGTACCACCATCTCAGGAATATGTCTGGTAAACCTTCACTGCACTCATTCAATGTGGTTGATTCTTAACTGCCCTCTGAAATGGTCCAGCAAGCCACTCAGTTGTAACAATCGCTATAAATCGCTGAGGGAGCTCGGTCGTTTCTCCTTGGAGAGACGTAGGATGAGAGGAGACCTAACAGAGGTATACAAGATGTTGAGAGGCATAGATCTAAGAGGCTTTTTCCCAGGGTGGAAATGGCTGCTACGAGAGGACACAGGTTTAAGGTGCTGGGGGTAGGTACAGGGGAAATGTTAGGGGGAAGTTTTTCACACAGAGGGTGGTGGGCGAGTGGAATCGGCTGCCATCAGTGGTGGTGGAGGCAAACTCAATAGGGTCTTTTAAGAGACTCCTGGATGAGTACATGGGACTTAATAGGATGGAGGGTTATAGATAGGCCTAAAAGGTAGGGATATGTTCGGCACAACTTGTGGGACCGAAGGCCCTGTTTTGTGCTGTAGTTTTTCTATGTTTCTAAAGTCTCAACAAAGAAATGAAACTGGACGGACCACCTGGCATTGACCTTGGCACCGGAAAAGACAATGGCAAAACAAACATCCCTGTCGTCCCTGCAAAATCCTCCTTACTAACATCTGGGGGCTAGTGCCAAAATTGGGACTAGTCAAGCAACATAGTCATTCTCACGGAATCATACCTTACAGATAATACCCCAGACACCACATTATCATCCCTGGATATGTCCATTGGGTTGTGTGGGACTATCACCGTATTAAATGGGACAGACTTCAAACCGATCTAGCAACTCAAGACAAGGCATCTATGAGGCGCTGTGGACCATCACCAGCAGCAGAATTGTACTCCAGCACAATCTTCAAGCTCATGGCCCGGCATATCCCCCACTCAACCATTACCATCAAGCCAGGGGATCAACCTTGGTTTAATGGAGAGTGCAGGAGGGCATACCCAGAAGCAGCACCAGGCATACCTAAAATTGAAGTATCAACCTGGTGAAGCTACCCAACAGGACTACTTGTATGCCAAAAGGCAAAAACAGCAAGTGATAGAGCTAAGCGATCCCATAACCAACGGATCAGATCTAAGCTCTGCAGTCCTTCCACATCCAGTCGAGAATGGTGGTGGACAATTAAACAACTCACAGGAGGAGGAGACTCCACATATATCCCCATCCTAAATGATGGAGGAGCCCAGCACATCAGTGCAAAAGAAAAGGCTGAAGTATTCGCAGCAATCTTCAGCCAGAAGTGCCGAGTGGATAATCCATTTCGGCCTCCTTCAGTGGTCCCCAGCATTTCAGATGCCAGTCTCCAGCCAATTCGATTCACTCCACGTGATATCGGTTGCCACGGTTGGAGGCACTGGATACTGCAAAAGCAATGGGCCTTGATAATGTTCCGGCAATAGGACTGAAGACCTGTGCTCCAGAACTGATCCCTTAGCCAAGCTCTTCCAGTACAGTTACAACACTGGCATCTACCCAACAATGTGGAAAATTGCCCAGGTATGTCCTGTACACACACAGCGGGACAAATCCAACCCGGCCAAATACCGCCCAATCAGTCTACTCTCGATCATCAGTAAAGTGATGGAAGGGTCATTAACAGTGCTATCAAGCAGCACCTGCTCAGCAATAACCTGCTCAGTGACGTCCAGTTTGGATTTTGCCAGGGTCACTCAGCTCCTGACCTTATTACAGCCTTGGTTCAAACATGGACAAAACAGCTGAATTCCAGAGGTGAGGTGAGAGTGACAGCCTTTGACATCAAGGCTGCATTTGACTCAGTGTGGCATCAAGGAGACCTAGCAAAACTGGAATCAATGGGTATCAGGGGGTAAACTCTCCGCTGGTTGGAGTCATACCTGGTACATAGGAAGATGGTTGTGGTTGTGGAGGGTCAGTCATCTCAGCTCCAGGACATCTCTGCAGGAGTCCCTCAGGGTAGTGTCCTAGGCCCAACAATCTTCTGCTGTTTCATCAATGACCTTCCCTCCGTCATAAGGTCAGAAGTGGGGATGTTTGCTGATACCGAAGCAGTCCATGTTCAAATACAACAAGATCTGGACAATATCCAGCCTTGGGCTGACAAATGACAATTAACATTCGTGCCACACAAATGCCAGGCAATGACCATCACCAATAACAGACACTCTAACCACCGCCCCTTGACATTCAATGGTGTAACGATCACTGAATCCTCCACTGTCAACATCCTTGGGGTTACCATTAACCAGAAACTCAACTGGACTCACCACATAAACACAGTGGCTGCAAGAGCAGGTCAGAGGCTAGGAATACTGCGGCGAGTAACTCACCTTCTGACTCCCCAGAGCCTATCCACCATCTACAAGGCACAAGTCAGGAGTGTGATGGAATACTCCCCACTTGCCTGGATTGGTGCAGCTCCAACAACACTTGAAGTTTGACACTATCCAGGACAAAGCAGCCCGCTTGATTGTCACCACATCTACAAACATTCAATCCCTCCACCACCGACGCTCAGTAGCAGCAGTGTGTACTATCTACAAGATGCATTGCAGCAATTCACCAAAGATCCTGAGACAGCACCTTCCAAGCCCACAACTACTTCCATCTAGAGGACAAGGGCAGCAGATAAATGGGGACACCACCACCTACAAGTTCCCCCCCAAGCCACTCACCATCCTGACTTGGAAATATATCGCCGTTCCTTCGCAGTCACTGGGTCAAATTCCTGGAATTCCCTCCCTAACGGCATTGTGGGTCAACCCACAGCACATAGACTGCAGCGATTCAAGAAGGCAGCTCACCAGCACCTTCTCAAGGGCAACTAGGGATGGGCAATAAATGCTGGCCAGCCAGCGACGCCCATGTTTCACGAATGAATAAGAAAAAATTCTATAGCAGGATATCCTTCCTCAGCTAAGGAAACCAAACCTGAACACACTATTCAAGGTGTTACCTTATCAAGGTCCAGCAAGGCATCCATGTTCTGGCAGTACAGTGGCATAGTGGTTAGCACTGCTCCATCACAGCGCCAGGGACCCGGGTTCAATTCCTGCCTCGGGTGACTGTATGGAGTTTGCACGTTCTCCCCATGTCCCCATGGGTTACCTCCAGGTGCTCCGGTTTTCTCCCACACTCCAAAGATTTATAGGTTGAGTGGATTGGCCATGGTAAATTGTCCCTTAATTAGCATGGAAAATACATGGGGTAATGGGCTAGGGCCTTGGTGGGATTGTTGTTGGTGTAGACTAGATGAGCTGATTGGCCTCCTGCACTGTAGGGATTCTATGATTTTCTGTTCCTGTACTCTAATCCCCCTTTTTTTACTGCCTGCTGCACCTGCATGCTTCACTTCAACGATTGGTGTACAAGGACACCCAGATCTCGTTGCACATTCCCCTCTTAATTGATATCCTTTCAGATAATAACATGTCATCCTGTTTTTGCTACCAAAGTGGATAATCTCGCACAAATTCACACTATATTGCATCTGCCGTGCATTTGCTTACTCACTCAACTTATTCAAATCATACTGAATCATCTCTGCATCCTCCTCACCCTGCCCTTCCACTCAACTTGTGTAATCTGCAAATTTGAAAATGTCACATATAGTTCCCTCGTCTGAGCACTGATCCCTGTGGTATCCCACCAGTCACTGCCTGTCCTTTGAAAAAATACTTAATTTTTTCATCCTACTTGTTCTTTCCTGTCTGCCAACTAATTTTCTAGCCAAATTACACTACTCCCAATTCCATGCACTTTAATTTTACACACACTCTTGTATGAAACTTTGTCGAAATCTTTCTGAAAGTCCAAATGAGCTACATCCGCTGGCAACCCCTCATCAACTCGACAGCATAAATATAGTCATAGAAGTTTACAGCATGGAATCAAGTCCTTTGGCCCAACTTGTCCATGCTGCCCTTTTTTTATAAATGACTAAGCTAGTCCCAATTGCCCGCACTTGGCCCATATGTCTTGATAGCCATCTTACTCATATGATTGTCTAAATGCTTTTTAAAAGACAAAATTATACCCGCCTCTACTACTACCTCTGGCACTCACCACCCTCTGTGTGAAAAAATTGCCTCTCTGGACCCTTTTGTATCTCTTCCCTCTCACCTTAAACCTATGCCCCTTAGTTTTAGATTCCCCTACCTTTGGGAAAAGATGTTGACTATCTAGCTGATCTATGCCTCTCATTATTTTATAGATCTTTATAAGACCACCCCTAAGCCCTCTATGCTCCAGAGAAAAAAGTCCCAGCCTATCCAGCCTCTCCTTATAACTCAAACCATCAAGTCCTGATAGCATCCGAGTAAATCTTTTTTGCACTCTTTCTAGTTTAATATCCTTTCTATAATAGGGTGACCAGAACTGTACACAGTATTCCAAGTGTGGCCTTACCAATGTCTTGTACAACACTTAATACAACATATAAACACTTAATTCTTCCCAATTGCCTATTCTAGGTTTTGTATTCCAAACAATCATTCTTCAGTTTCTCCTCATCGCAATGGGCAGGATATTTGTCCCACTCAGTGGGGTATTCAGCTGTGGTGGAAGTTGGTTCACCAGTGGTCAACAGTGGGATCTTCTGATCTCGCCATTGGCAGCAGTGTTTTCCATTGAATACACTATTGGCCGGACCGTAAAATCCCGCCAATATGAATAACTAGAAAATCCGGCCGAATGTATCTACTCTTCCAGTCATTACCCATTTGTGTATTTCTTTGATTTTTTTCTTAAAGGCAACTATGCTATTTATCTTAGGTACTACTTGAGATGGTCAGTTCCACATTTGTAGCAATCTCTTGGTTAAAAAGCTGAATGCACTGTTGAATTTGTTAGTGACTAGCTTCTGTTCATGACGATAGCCGGAATTATCAGATCACCCCCGGCTGGGAATATTTGGTCCTGCTGCTGTGAGTAGAGGCCGGAAATTACCGGTCTCGTGTACCCAGCCACCCAGAAAAAAATGTAGAATTTGGTGCTGAGCTAAATCTCCATTCATTCTAGGGGCCCAGAGAAACCCAAACTCTTGCCAGGTCGGAGAATTTCAGCTGGAGATTTGGCTTTTTCTCTGACAGCAGTAGCTGGGGGAAACAACACCATAGAATTCCAGCAAACAAGTTCTTGACTCCTACACAGAGTGGCACGAACTTCCAAAATGTTACCAATTGAACTCTTCTGAAATGTCAGAGATAGCTATCAAGTGAGCCCTAACCTTTTGTTCAGTAAAAAGGTTCAACCTTCCCAACCTTTGCTAATAGACCAGTAAGCAATTTTAATAACGTCTTAATTAATGTTTTTGCTAAAAGCAGGAAGTTATTTCTACTATTTGTTTTCACCCAGAGAATGCTTTGGAATAGGAAATAGAGCTGGGGTAGTAACTTTGGAAATGAGCTGGAATCTCCAACCTCACCCGCAGCTGGGATTCTCCGATTCTGCTGCAGTGAACGGAGAACTGGCTCAGCATCAAATTATCTGTTTTCGCTGGCAGTTGTGGCTGAATCTGAACTGCCACAGTGGCAGGGTGGACGAGACCGGACAACTCTGGCCATGGGGTTGATATTTGTCGCACTGGGGCGACCAATGGGTTAGAAAGTTTTGGTTCGATCAATTCCGCAGTTGTCTTTTCATGTCCTCAATTTCTTAATTTGCTGTTAGCATAATTTATGTAAATAAAAATAGTTTAACCTAAACAATACAGAGATGAACCATAGATCATGTTGGGGAATAATAATCAGAGAATTATGTTATGAAGGAGAGGTTGATCTCTCTGAGAACTAACACTCAATTACTTAGAGAAGTGCTTCCCTTTCGTAATCTGGTAAAGAGCAAGAAATAGCACGATCTGCCTTCAACAATTTATTTTGATTAACCACTAAATTGTGGTTAAAATCAAAATAACTACCTGAGACCTCTGAAAAATCAACAAGTAATACTTTATTCTAACAGTAAACGGGTTAACTAAACTATTAACAAACCAAACAAAACATCATTCTAATGGAATGCTGTTCAGATTACAGTTCCCACTTATTAACAAAAAAAATAGAATTTTTAGTCACTCTCAAATGTCAATCAGGTTTGTAGTCTTCCGGAATCTTCCTTCTTCTTTGCTGATTTCTCCTGTGTTCTTCTGAGATGAGATGAGGCTTTCTTTTTGGACATAAAATGTGGATGTTGCACTGACCAAGATCAGTTTCTGTCTCTCTCTAGTTGTGAGTTGTCGTGCAGCAAGAGGCAGTGGCTGCCTTTCTGGCAGTTTGGAGCTGGGAACAGTGGCATTTATACCCCCGATGACATACCAAAATTCACATAATAAGTTTGCAGATGATCAAAACATAAAATTCAAATTTGTTAGGTCGCTGTTATACAAATGCCTATTTCTAATTGATTGGTTAAAATTCAAAATTATGTTCTGATTCAACTGCCTGAAGCCTCTTACCAAAGCAACCCTGTTGTTTTGCGTCGATATGTTGTTTCTGACTGTGTACTGGATTTTTGCACCTGCGTCTCTTTTTTTTAATTCTAAGTTTCAAGTTAAGAAAAAACAAAACCACCTTTTAAAACAGACCAATGCTGTCTGCTCTTAGCATTTTTATAATTCTTTTATAATTTTCAGTAAGAAGTCTCAATACCCGGTTAAAGCCCAACAGGTTTATTAGGAATCATGAGCTTTCGGAGCGCTGCTTCTTCATCAGATGAGTGGAGAGGTTAGTTCACAAACATGGCATTTATAGGTAAAGACACAATTGCAAAGTACTTACAGTTTGGAATGTGAACCGTGGTTGAAGTGCGAGGCTTTACAGGTAATCAAGTCTTTGCAGGTACAGACAGTGCGAGTGGAGAGAGTGATAATCACAGGTTAAAGAGGTATGAATTTTCTCAAGCCAGGAGAGTTAGTAGGATTTTCCAAACTCAGACAGTATGGTGGGGGTTACATGTAGTGGACAAGAATGTGTGGAGTTTGGAATGTCTGTTTGGAGTTTGCACATTCTCCCTGTGTCTGCGTGGGTTTCCTCTGGGTGCTCCAGTTTCCTCCCAAATTCTGAAAGACGTGCTGGTTAGGTGCATTGACCCGAACAGGCGCTGGACTGTGGCGACCAGGGAATTTCACAGTAACTTCATTGCAGTGTTAATGTAAGCCTTACTTGTGATTAATAAATAAATAAACTTTAAGAACCCAAGATCCCGGTTGAGGCCATCCTCATGCGTGCGGAACTTAGCTCTCAGTTTCTGCCTGGCGATTCTGCGTTGTCATGTGTCATGAAGGCCGCCTTGGAGAATGCTTACCCGAAGAATACTCCTTGACTGCTGAAGTGTTCCCCAACTGCAAAGACACACTCCTCCTGCCGATTGTCACGCGGTGTCCATTCATCTGTTGTCGTAACGTCTGCATGGTCTCGCTGATTATCACGCCTTCGGACATCCTTTCCCGCAGCGTATGAGCTAGACAATGTTGGTTGAGTTGCATGACTATGTACCGTGTACCTGATGGGTGGTGTTGTCATGTGTGGTGGTATCCATGTCAATGATCCGGCACATCTTGCAGAGGTTGCTGTGGCAGCGTTTTGTGGTGTGGTTGCTGTTCTCCTGAAGGCTGGGTAGTCTGCTGCAAATGATGGTCTTTTTAAGGTTGGGCGGTTGTTTGAAGGCAAGTAGTGGGGGTGTGGAGATGGCCTTGGCGAGATGTTTGTCTTAATTGATGACATATTGAAGGCTCTGAAGAAGATGTTGTAGTTTCTCTGCTCCAGGGAAGTACTGGACGATGAAGGGTACTCTGTCGGTCATGTCCCGTGTTTGTCTTCTGAGGAGGTCGGTGTGGTTTTCACTGTGGCACGTCGGAACTGTCGATCGATGAGTCTTTCAGCGTCTGAAGGTGTCTTGCATTCCTCCTCCTCTGAGCAGATCCTGTGTATATGGAGGGTTTGTCCGTAGGGGATGGCTTCTTTAACGTGTTTCAAGTGGAAGCTAGAGAAGTGGAGCATCGTGAGGTTACCCGTGGGCTTGCGGTAAAGACTCGCATTCCAACCATTCCTCACATTCCAATCTGTAATTATATTGCAATTGTGTCTTTGTCTATATCTGCTGTGTTTGTGAACCTACCTCTCCATTCACCTGATGAGGGAGTAGCGCTTCGGAAGCTCATGATTCCAAATAAACCTATTGGACTTTAACTTGGTGTTATGTAATATGTGGAGGAGGGTATGGAATCCAAAAAAGGTGCAAGAGGAGTTGGAAATGAATTTGGAGGTATGGTTCACAATGGCTCTGAAGAGCAACCAAAATTGGCTTCCCGAAGGGCAGAAAGGACACAATGTATTGGGCTGGCGTGTAGTGGAGGAAACTCAAAGCTTCTAGATTAAGTTCAGCAAAATGATGGAAGAGGAGTCATTTTAATTTTGATGAAGTATCTGTAATTAAGATTAAATTGGTAGTCTGTTGTATTCTCCACTTCATTTTCCCATTTTGTTGAGGTGAGTGATAAGGAGCCTCAAGCACATATATACCCATAGCGTGCAGAAGGGATCCTTCAGCCCATTGAGTCTGTACTGATAAAACTAAAGTAAATCTACTTTAATCCCACTTTCCAGCACTTGGTCCATAGCCTTGAATGTTATGACATTTTAAATGTTCATCCACATAGTTTTTAAAGGTTGTGAGGTTTTCCGGATCCACTACCCTCCCATGCGCAGCACGTTCCAGACTTTCACCATCCTCTGGGTGAAGAAATATTTCCTCAAGTCCTCTTTAAACCTCTTGCCTCGTTCCTTAAAATTATACCCCTCGTTGGCGGCATGGTAGTTAGCATTGTTGCCTCACAGCTCCAGAGACCTGTGTTCATTTCCAGACTTGGGTGACTTTTGTTCTCATTGTGTCTGCGTGGCTTTCCACTGGATGCTCCAGTTTCCTCCCACAGTCCAAAAATGAACAGATTAGTTAGATTAGCCATGCTAAATTGCCCCTTAGTATCCAAAGATGTGAAGTTTTGGTGGATTAGTCATGGTAAATGTGCAGGGTTATGGGGATGGGACCGAGGATCGGATCTAAGTAGGGTCTTCTTTCAGCGAGTCAGTGGTGCTTGTTGGGCTGAATGGCCTCCTCCTGCACTGTTGGGATTCAGTAACTGTAGTTATTGACCATTCAAATAAGGGAAACAGCTGATTTCTATCCACTCTGTCCATAGCCCTCATGATCTTGTACATCTCAATCAGGTTCCCCCTCAGCCTTCTCTGCTACTAAGAAAACAACCTGTCTCTCTTCATACACCGGGCGATTCATTCAATATTGCCTGTTTTACCACAATGTCCCTAAATTAATTTTAAAATGTACAAAAGCAGCAGCAACAAACATAATACAAACAAACCAGTCTCATTTGTTGTGGTAATCTATCATGCAAATAGGGATTGCACTACTTTATTGCAATATAAATTTTTCAGCTTCAATTATTGATTTTATAATTTGCATCCTTGCTTTCAAATCTTTTTATAGATTAGCCATCTGTGTCAAATTTAGCTTTTGCATCTCTATCATGCTCTGGCATATCTGTGCTCCTCAAAAATTGCCAATTATGTTTTTAGAGTTGGTGGCTGTTCCTTGTGTCGATGAGGTTTCATTTGTCCGCTCCCTAAGCCTCTCCACCTAAATGTCCACTTTTGACATCCTTCTTCAAACCTACCTCATTGAAGAAGCTTTCCGTGATCTGTGTTACCTGCTATATTTTCTCTCAGATAAACCAACCTGTTCAACAGAGTACTCATATTGCAGGCATATTTGGGAATGCAGCTTTGTAATGTCAACAGTTTCAATTAGAATTTGATTCTGAAATGTTAGGTACTCACTGTGATAGTTTTATTCTCCTGATAATTGTTTCCAGGGTTCAGCGTAAATAAAGCTGTCTCTGAACATTTCTTTCTTTTGATGAGATCCCAGCAATAAACTTGAAAGTTAACAGTGCCTTCTGCATCATGTAACTGAATACTAACACTTTCCTCCACCCCAGTATGAATTATGTTCGGGCCAATAATTAAAAAGCTGAAAATAAAATGAGAAAAGAAGCTTTATTAATTCCTCCGAGCAAGATTTCACTGATTGCTTAATTCAAATAAACAGGTTTTGGGAGAGAACTAACGTCAAGAGGAATCACATGGGCAGTCTTATACATGTGATGATATTCTGCTATTTTGCTGTAATTTGCGTTTAAGGTGGGGTTGTTTTAAGAGGAATTCTTTTGTTGCAAGAATCAATTTGTCTGGTAAGCATGTACCATATGAGCACCAGCTGTGCTAAGGAGGGGTGAACTGGCCCAGGTCGGAAACAGAGCAGGTAAAAGGCCCTGTGCTCTTCAGTAATTCAGATTTCTAAATTCTTGGAAGTGCAGGGTCAGATTAGGACAAGTCAGCATGGATTTAGTAAGGGGAGGTGGTGCCTGACAAACCTGTTAGAGTTCTTTGAAGAGATAACAAATAGGTTAGACCAAGGAGAGCCAATGGATGTTATCTATCTTGACTTCCAAAAGGCCTTTGACAAGGTGCCTCACGGGAGACTGCTGAGTAAAATAAGGGCCCATGGTATTCGAGGCAAGGTACTAACATGGATTGACGATTGGCTGTCAGACAGAAGGCAGAGAGTTGGGATAAAAGGTTCTTTCTCAGAATGGCAACCGGTGACAAGTGGTGTCCCGCAGGGTTCAGTGTTGGGGCCACAGCTGTTCTCTTTATATATTAACGATCTAGATGATGGGACTGCGGGCATTCTGGCCAAGTTTGCCGATGATACAAAGATAGGTGGAGGGGCAGGTAGTATTGAGGAGGTGGGGAGGCTGCAGAAAGATTTAGACAGTTTAGGAGAGTGGTCCAAGAAGTGGCTGATGAAATTCAACGTGGGCAAGTGCGAGGTCGTGCACTTTGGAAAAAAGAATAGAGGCATGGACTATTTTCTAAACGGTGACAAAATTCATAATGCTAAAGTGCAAAGGGACTTGGGAGTCCTAGTCCAGGATTCTCTAAAGGTAAACTTGCAGGTTGAGTCCGTAATTAAGAAAGCAAATGTAATGTTGTCATTTATCTCAAGAGGCTTGGAATACAAAAGCAGGGATGTACTTCTGAGGCTTTATAAAACACTGGTTAGGCCCCATTTGGAGTACTGTGAGCAATTTTGGGCCCCACACCTCAGGAAGGACATACTGGCACTGGAGCGGGTCCAGCGGAGATTCACACGGATGATCCCAGGAATGGTAGGCCTGACATACGATGAACGTCTGAGGATCGTGGGATTATATTCATTGGAGTTTAGGAGGTTGAGGGGCGGCACGGTAGCACAGTGGTTAGCACTGCTGCTTCACAGCTCCAGGGTCCCGGGTTCGATTCCCGGCTCGGGTCACTGTCTGTGTGGAGTTTGCACATTCTCCTCGTGTCTGCGTGGGTTTCCTCCGGGTGCTCCGGTTTCCTCCCACAGTCCAAAGATGTGCGGGTTAGGTTGATTGGCCAGGTTAAAAATTGCCCCTTAGAGTCCTGGGATGCGTAGGTTAGAGGGATTAGCGGGTAAATATGTGGGGTAGGGCCTGGGTGGGATTGTGGTCGGTGCGGACTCGATGGGCCGAATGGCCTCCTTCTGCACTGTGGGGTTTCTATGATTTCTATGATCTGATAGAGACTTACAAGATAATGAACGGCTTAGATAGGATGGACATAGGGAAGTTGTTTCCATTAGCAGGGGAGACTAGGACGCGGGGGCACAGCCTGAGAATAAAAGGGAGTCACTTTAGAACAGAGATGAGGAGAAATTTCTTCAGCCAGAGAGTGGTAGGTCTGTGGAATTCATTGCCACAGAGGGCTGTGGAGGCCGAGACGTTGAGCATCTTCAAGACAGAAATTGATAAATTCTTGATTTCTCAAGGAATTAAGGGCTATGGGGAGAGAGTGGGTAAATGGAGTTGAAATCAACCATGATTGAATGGTGGAGTGGACTCGATGGGCCGAATGGCCTTACTTCCACTCCTATGTCTTATGGTCTTATGGTAATGCAACAGCACCTGTGAATCCTTTTGGCTAAGATCAAGTGTAGTATGGATCGCCTGCACTTGGTTGAGGTCATTAGGTTACACTGAGGCTTCATGTGTTTCATATGAAGCAATTTTTAAAAGCGGCATCTCGGCCTTTTGGCTAAGATGCAAATGAGCTCAAGTCTTGGAGGAGGATCCTCCCCATTCTCCAATCAGCTTGACTCATGTAGATCAGGCCCAGGACAGGGTGGTTTTGGTCTCCCGTCCTGTCTTGTCAGCCTGGATCTGAAATGTCTCAACTTGTTGAGACTCTGAATTGGATTTGATTTGATTGAATTGGAAAAGTATTTAAAAAAAACAGCACCTGTGAATAGATGCAACAGTGCAGCCAGACTAATACAGTGAGACACATCCTTTAATTTTGTGGCACAGTGATTAGCACTACTGCTTCACAGCACCAGGGACCTGGGTTCAATTCTGGCCTTGGGTGGAGTTTGCACACACTCCCTGTGTCTGCGTGGGTTTCCTCTGAGTGCTCCGGTTTCCTCCCCCAATCCAAAGATGTGTGGGTTAGGTTGATTGCCCATAATACATTGCCCCTTAGTGTCAGGGGGATTACGAGGGCAAATATGTGGACTTACGGGGATGGGACCTGGGTGGGATTGTTGACGGTGCAGGCTCGATGGGCCAAATGGCCTCCTTCTGCATTGTAGATTCTATGATTCAAATGCTAAGAAGGAAATAACCTGATTTTATCTAGGACTGTGTTACTTTGAAGAGTTAATGTACCGTTTGTTTATTTATGTTCTCCTCGGATTTTAGTCTAGGTTTGTACAGGCTTATGATTTTTTTGATTTAGGTTGGTTGACAGATACAGAGTTATGTGGTTAATGGGAGGAGTTAAGCTTGAAGGAACAAAACAGTTTCATTTTTACTTTAAAATACAAGATTTTATTTTAAAATACAATGGCGGCACGTCAGCACAGTGGTTAGCACTGTTGCTTCACAGCTCCAGGGACCAGGGTTCGATTCCCGGCTTGGGTCATTGTCTGTGTGGAGATTGCACATTCTCCTCGTGTCTGCGTGGGTTTCCTCCGGGTGCTCCAGTTTCCTCCCACAATCCAAAGATGTGCGGGTTAGGTTGATTGGCCAAGCTAAAAATTGCCCTTTGAGTCTTGAGATGCGTAGGTTAGAGGGATTAGCGGGTAAATATGTAGGGATATGGGGCTGGGGCCTGGGTGGGATTGTGGTCGGTGCAGACTCGATGGGCCAAATGGCCTCTTTCTGCACTGTAGGGTTTCTATGATTCTAAGTTGCTGCCAGAAGAAAGCAGTGCCTTTGTCTCTCTCTCATTCTCCGGCTTCCTGAAAGCTTCAAGCCTGGTAACATGAATCAAAGCGAGTATGCCTGGGTTTTACTAACTAATTTTAAAGAAGGGTTTAAGACTACAAAGAAAATGTTTGTTTGATTGTATGTGTGTGCAGGAGGGTTTCCTGGCATAATATGTGGATAGGCCGATAAGAGGTGAGGCCACATTGGATTTGGTAATGGGAAATGAACCGGGCCAAGTGTTAGATTTGGTTGTGGGACAGCACTTTGGAGATAGTGACCACAATTCGGTGTCTTTTGTTATTGCAATGGAGAGGGATAGGGCTGTACGGCAGGGCAAGGTTTACAATTGGGGAAGAGGTAATTATGATGTGATTAGGCAAGAATTAGGGGGCATAAGATGGGAACAGAAACTGTCAGGGAAAGGCACTAATGAAAAGTGGAACTTTTTCAAGGAACAAATACTGGGTGTCCTTGATGGGTATGTCCCTGTCAGGCAGGAAGGAAATGGCCAAGTGAGGGAACCATGGTTCACGAAAGAGGTGGAATGTCTTGTGAAAAGGAAGAGGGAAGCTTATGTAGGGATGAGGAAACAAGGTTCAGATGGCTCGATTGAGGGTTACAAGTTAGCAAGGAATGAGCTGAAAAAGGGGCTTAGGAGAGCTAGGAGGGGACATGAGAAGTCCTTGGCGGGTCGGATCAAGGAAAGCCTCAAGGCTTTTTACTCTTATGTGAGGAATAAAAGAATGACCAGGGTGAGGTTAGGGCCGGTCAAGGACAGTAGTGGGAACTTGTGTATGGAGTCAGTAGAGATGGGCGAGGTGATGCATGAATACTTTTCTTCAGTGTTCACCAAGGAGAGGGGCCATGTTTTTGAGGAAGAGAAGGTGTTACAGGCTAATAGGCTGGAGGAAATAGATGTTCGGAGGGAGGATGTACTGGCAGTTTTGAATAAACTGAAGGTCGATAAGTCCCCTGGGCCTGATGAAGTATATCCTAGGATTCTTTGGGAGGCAAGGGATGAGATTGCAGAGCCTTTGGCTTTGATCTTTGGGTCCTCACTGTCCACGGGGATGGTGCCAGAGGACTGGAGACTGGCGAATGTTGTTCCTCTGTTTAAGAAAGGGAATAGAAATGACCCTGGTAATTATAGACCGGTTAGTCTTACTTCGGTGGTTGGTAAATTGATGGAAAAGGTCCTTAGGGATGGGATTTACGACCATTTAGAAAGATGCGGATTAATCCGGGATAGTCAGCACGGATTCATGAAGGGCAAGTCTTGCCTCACAAATTTGATTGAATTTTTTGAGGAGGTAACTAAGTGTGTTGATGAAGGTAGGGCAGTTGATGTCATATACATGGATTTTAGTAAGGCGTTTGATAAGGTCCCCCATGGTCGGCTGGAGGCAGGTTGCTAGCGGAGTGCCACAGGGATCAGTGCTTGGTCCTCTGCTCTTTGTGATTTTTATTAATGACTTAGAGGAGGGGGCTGAAGGGTGGATCAGTAAATTTGCTGATGACACCAAGATTGGTGGAGTAGTGGATGAGGTGGAGGGCTGTTGTAGACTGCAAAGAGACATAGATAGGATGCAAAGCTGGGCTGAAAAATGGCAAATGGAGTTTAACCCTGATAAATGTGAGGTGATTCATTTTGGTAGGACTAATTTAAATGTGGATTACAGGGTCAAAGGTAGGGTTCTGAAAACTGTGGAGGAACAGAGAGGTCTTGGGGTCGATATCCACAGATCTCTAAAGGTTGCCACTCAAGTGGATAGAGCTGTGAAGAAGGCCTATCGTGTGTTAGCTTTTATTAACAGGGGGTTGGAGTTTAAAAGCCGTGGGGTTATGCTGCAACTGTACAGGACCTTGGTGAGACCACATTTGGAATATTGTGTGCAGTTCTGGTCACCTCACTATCAGAAGGATGTGGAAGCGCTGGAAAGAGTGCAGAGGAGATTTACCAGGATGCTGCCTGGTTTGGAGGGTAGGTCTTATGAGGAAAGGTTGAGGGAGCTAGGGCTGTTCTCTCTGGAGCGGAGGAGACTGAGGGGAGACTTAATAGAGGTTTATAAAATGATGAAGGGGATAGATAGAGTGAACATTCAAAGACTATTTCCTCGGGTGGATGGAGCTATTACAAGGGGGCATAACTATAGGGTTCATGGTGGGAGATATAGGAAGGATATCAGAGGTAGGTTCTTTACGCAGAGAGTGGTTGAGGTGTGGAATGGACTGCCTGCAGTGATAGTGGAGTCAGACACTTTAGGAACATTTAAGCGGTTATTGAATAGGCACATGGAGCACACCAGGATGATAGGGAGTGGGATAGCTTGATCTTGGTTTCAGATAAAGCTCGGCACAACATCGTGGGCCGAAGGGCCTGTTCTGTGCTGTACTGTTCTATGTTCCCTATGTTCTATGATTGGAACAAATAGTAATCGGTTTGCAGTTAACCTGGTGGAGTTTTTTGAAGAAGTGACTAGCATGGTTGACGAGGGAAGGGACGTGGATGTCATCTCTATGGACTTTAGTAAAGCGTTTGACAAAGTCCCTCACGGTAGGCTGGTGCAAAAGGTTGGATCTCATCGGATAAAGGGGGAGGTGGCTAGATGGGTGGAGTCCAAAGATGTGCGGGTTAGGTTGATTGGCCAGGTTAAAAATTTCCCCTTAGAGTCCTGGGATGCGTAGGTTAGAGGGAATAGTGGGTAAATATGTGGGGGTAGGGCCTGGGTGGGATTGTGGTCGGTGCAGACTCGATGGGCCGAATGGCCTCCTTCTGCACTGTAGGGTTTCTATGATTTCTTTCTATGAGAACTGGCTTGGTGACAGAAGACAGAGGGTGTTAGTGGAAGGGTCTTTTTCCGGCTGGAGACCTGGTATGGAGGGTCTTAGCTATGAGGAGAGATTGGGTAGACTGGGGTTGTTCTCCTTGGAAAGACGGAGAATGAGGGGAGATCTAATAGAGGTATACAAGATTATGAAGGGTATAGATAGGGTGAACAGTGGGAAGCTTTTTCCCAGGTCGGAGGTGACGATCACGAGGGATCACGGGCTCAAGCTGAGAGGGGCGAAGTATAACTCAGACATCAGAGGGACGTTTTTTACACAGAGGGTGGTGGGGGCCTGGAATGCGCTGCCAAGTAGGGTGGTGGAGGCAGGCACGCTGACATCGTTTAAGACTTACCTGGATAGTCACATGTGCAGCCTGGGAATGGAGGGATACAAACGATTGGTCTAGTTGGACCAAGGAGCGGCACAGGCTTGGAGGGCCGAAGGGCCTGTTTCCTGTGCTGTACTGTTCTTTGTTCTTTGACTAGTGGTGTTCCGCAGGGCTCTGTGTTGGGACCTCTGCTGTTTGTGATTTATATAAACGATCTGGAAGAAGGTGTAACTGGGGTGATCAGTAAGTTTGCGGACGACACAAAATTGGCAGGACTTGCAGATAGTGAGGAACATTGTCAGAGGCTACAGAAGGATATAGATAGGCTGGAAATTTGGGCAAAGAAATGGCACATGGAGTTCAATCCAGATAAATGCGAAGTGATGCATTTTGGTAGAAATAATGTAGGGAGGAGCTGTACGATAAATGGCAGAACCATAAAGGGTGTAGATACGCAGAGGGACCTGGGTGTGCAAGTCCACAGATCCTTGAAGGTGACATCACAGGTGGAGAAGGTGGTGAATAAGGCATATGGCATGCTTGCCTTTATAGGACGGGGCATAGAGTATAAAAGTTGGGGTCTGATGTTGCAGATGTATAGAACGTTGGTTCAGCCGCATTTGGAATACTGCATCCAGTTCTGGTCGCAACACTACCAGAAGGACGTGGAGGCTTTAGAGAGCGTGCAGAGGAGGTTTACCAGGATGTTGCCTGGTATGGAGGGGCTTAGTTATGAGGAGAGATTGGGTAAACTGGGGTTGTCCTCCCTGGAAAGACGGAGGATGAGGGGAGACTTAATAGAGGTGTATAAAATTGTGAAAGGCATAGATAGGGTGAACGGTGGGAAGCTTTTCCCCAGGTCGGTGGTGACGTTCACGAGGGGGCCATAGGTTCAAGGTGAAGGGGGGGAGGTTTAACACAGATATCAGGAGGACATATTTTACACAGAGGGTGGTGGGGGCCTGGAATGCGCTGCCAGGCAAGGTGGTGGAGGCGGACACACTGGGAACGTTTAAGACTTATCTAGATAGCCAAATCTCAAGGAATTGGTTTGCAGGTGCAGCAGGTAATTAAGAAGGCAAATGGAATTTTGTCCTTCATTGCCAGAGGGATTAAAAACAGCGAGGTTATGTTGCAGCTGTATAAGGTGCTGGTGAGGCCACACCTGGAGTACTGTGTACAGTTTTGGTCTCCTTACTTGAGAAAGGATATACTGGCACTGGAGGGGGTGCAGAGGAGATTCACTAGGTTGATTCCGGAGTTGAGAGGGTTGGCTTATGAGGAGAGACTGAGTAGACTGGGGCTATACTCATTGGAATTCAGAAGAATGAGGTGAGATCTTATAGAAACATATAAGATTATGAAGGGAATAGATAAGATAGAAGCAGGGAAGTTGTTTCCACTGGCGGGTGAAACTAGAACTAGGGGGCATAGCCTCAAAATAAGATTAAGTGGATTTAGGACTGAGTTGAGGAGGAACTTCTTCATGCAAAGGGTTGTGGATCTGTGGAATTCCCTGCCCAGTGAAGCAGTTGAGGCTACCTCATTGAATGTTTTTAAGGCAAGGATAGATAAATTTTTGAACAGTAAAGGAATTAAGGGTTATGGTGAGCGGGCAGGTAAGTGGAGCTGAGTCCACAAAAAGATCAGCCATGATCTTATTGAATGGCATAGCAGGCTCGAGGGGCGAGATGGCCTACTCCTGCTCCTAGTTCTTATGTTATTATGTTTGGCATCTAAGACCTTTCAGCAACGGTGCCCCAAAAGGAGTGGAATTGCATAGAACCCCCTCAGGAACATATACCTGTCATTGAATATATCCAGTGAATATTATATTGATCGCAATTGTATTGAAGCACCTCAGAATGCAACTTGATCTTTGTAGACAACTTAAATACCTATGTGCCATTTGTGTTGACCATGTTCAAATATCTGTAATGTTTCTTTGATTGTATTGAAACACCTCAGAGTGTAGCATTCATGTATGTAGATAAGCTGAATGCAATTGCACTGTGTGTGATGGGCATATGGAAATTTTGCCGTTTTTTTTCAGATATTTTCTGAATAAAGTTTTATTTAACTAAACAAATGTCATGACAGAGAAAGCAGTGATGCTGATTCTCAAGCAAGCTGATCGAGTTGTGCTTACAGCACAGTGGTTAACAGTGCTGCATGGGTCTCCTCTGGCTCCCATAATCCAGAAAGGTGCAGGTTAAGTGGATTGGCCATGATCAATGTGCGGGATTACAGGGATAGGATAGGGGAATGGGCCTAGGTCGAGTGTTCTATCAGAGGTTTGGTGCAGAATGGCCTCCATTTGCAATGTAGGGATTCTATGGATTCGAAAGAGGTGTTAATGAGCCACATTTTTGAACATAGTTCAGATGCAATTTGGGCCTTGTATGAGCTAACTACACTGGTTAGAGCCAGAGCAGTTGAGGCAGATAATTACATCAGTAAATAATGAGAATAATTGCATTTTTGGGAATATATTTAAAATAACCACTTGCAGAACTGTTGTCTCCAGATCATCATCTGTACAAGAGTCCAGGAATATTCCAGTTAATAAAAGTGAGAGAGAATATTGAGTGAGACTGAGAGAGTGAAAGAGAGAGATGAGACCTACAAAGACAATCTGCCAGCAATTCTTGAAGCTGGAAATACTTTCACTGTGCGAGACCAGGATCTGTGATCATACAGCAACATTGAGACCTCACCGATAATCTGCTGTGCAGAAGGAAGGCCTCCAGATTGGGAGAGGATTACTCACCTGCTGTCATTAACAAGAATGCTACAGTAATCTTACTGGTTTTCAGGACAATGGAAAAGAGGGGAAAGTGTTAGATATACTGATGGAAATTTTTATATAGATATGGTATGTCTTTTCACTCCTTAAGTTAGCAGGATGATTTGAGTTGATCCCAGAGAAATTACTGAATTATTCATTTCCGCTTCTTAGAGTCATAGAGGTTTACAGCATGGAAACAGGCCCTTCGGCCCAACTTGTCCATGCCGCCCTTTTTTTTAAAACCCCTAAGCTCATCCCAATTGCCCGCATTTGGCCCATATCCCTCTATATCCATCGTACCCATGTAACTATCTAAATGCTTTTTAAAAGACAAAATTGTACCCGCCTCTACTATTACCTCTGGCAGCTTGTTCCAGACACTCACCACCCTCTGTGTGAAAAAATTGCCCCCCTGGACACTTTTGTATCTCTCCGCCCTCACCTTAAAACTGTGCCCTCTAGTTTTAGATTCCCCTACCTTTGGGAAAAGATATTGACTATCTAGCTGATCTGTGCCCGTCATTATTTTATAGACCTCTATAAGATCACCCCTCAGCCTCCTACGCTCCCAGTCTATCCACTCTCCTTATAACTCAATCCATCAAGTCCCGGTAGCATCCTAGTAAATCTTTTCTGCTCTCTTTCTAGTTTAATAATATCTTTTCTATAATAGGGTGACCAGAATTGCACACAGTATTCCAAGTGTGGCCTTACCAATGTCTTGTACAACTTCAACAAGCCGTCCCAGCTCCTGTATTCAATGTTCTGACCGATGAAACCAAGCATGCCGAATGTCTTCTTCACCACTCTGTCCACCTGTGACTCCAATTTCAAGGAGCTATGAACGTGTACCCCTAGATCTCTTTGTTCTGTAACTCTCTCCAAAGCCCTACCATTAACTGAGTAAGTCCTGCCCTGGTTCAATCTACCAAAATGCATCACCTCACATTTATCTAAATTAAACTCCATCTGCCATTCGTCAGCCAACTGGCCCAATTGATCAAAAACCTGTTGCAATTGGAGATAACTTTCTTCACTGTCCACTGTGCCACCAATCTTGGTGTCATCTGCAAACTTACTAACCATGCCTCCTTTATTCTCATCCAAATCATTGATATAAATGACAAATAACAGTGGACCCAGCACTGATCCCGGAGGCACACCGCTGGTCACAGGCCTCCAGTTTGAAAAATAACCCTCTACAACCACCCTCTGGCTTCTGTCTTCTCCAGTTCTAGGGCAGAACATTTGAAGAAGTCAGCGGTAAATTTGGACAGGACAGTAGAAACTTCAGCTGGTAGACACAAACATTGCTACAAGCTGGGCCCTCATTTCTTTCCATACTTTAATAGACTGTTTCAGATCAACACTTTTACATGGAGACAGGAAATGTTAAAAATTCCATTCTGGTACTTCCTACTTACATTAGTTCATGGAAGATTTTACATTTTCAATTGTGCAAATAAATGTTAGTGGAAAAGTGGAACCTAATTGAGCTAAGGCGATCGTTTTGGATAGAATCGGTTAGACACAAATCATAGAATCATAGAAAGCAGGAGCTCTTCCCCAAAATCCCAGATATTTGTACTCGGGGATTGGAAGATGAATTATTGTACTTACGAAAGTGTTTGTTCAGTTACTGATGCAGCCGCAAAAAGGCACAGTAGAAGCAGAAACATTCTCATGGATCAAATGAAACCCACTTTATCTGAGGCATTGAGAAACAGCACTGAAGTTATCTACAGAGGTGAGAACAAATATCAAAGTCACTTGTCCATGTAAACTGAGACAGTCAATAATATTGATTCAAGATCAATTATTTACTTTGTGCCATTCTATGTTGGCATCTGCATGACTTGCTAACGAGTTCTAAAATTAGACGGCAAATCTAGATAGATTGACAAGGGACAAAATATTTTATTCATTCAAGGGATAAGGGCTGGGTCCTTTGGGGAGCTGGGTAGGGGCTGGCTGGGCAGCATTCATTGCCCATCACTACGCTCGAACTGAAAGGCTTGCTAGACCATTTCAGAGAGCATTTAAGAGCCAACCATGTTGTTGTGGGTCTGGAATCACGTGTAGGCTAGACCACATAAGGACAGGAGGTTAACTTCCCTCAAGGACATTTAGTTAACCAGATGTGGTTTCACAGCAATCGACGATGATTTCATGGGCAGCCCGGTGGTGGGGGGCGGCACGGTGGCACAGTGGTTAGCACTGCTACCTCACCCTGCCAGAGACCCAAGTTCAATTCCTGGCTTGGGTCACTGTTCTGCACGTTGTCCCCGTGTCTGCGTGGGTTTCCTCCGGTGCTCTGGTTTCCTCCCACAGTCCGAAAGATGTATAGATTCGGTTGATTAGCCATGCTAAATTGCCCCTAAGTCAGGGAAATTAGCAGGGTAAACACGGGGGTTTAGCCTGGTTGGGATTGCTGTCGGTGCAAGCTCGATGGGCTGAATGGCCTCTTTTTGTAGGCCCTGCACTGTAGGGATCCAGTGATTATGGGAATCATTAGACTTTTACTTCCATGTTTTTCTTTTGAAATGGTGGGATTCGAACACGGATCCCAACTGCATTGGGCCTTTGGATTACTAATCCTGTGCCAAAACAGCTATGCCACTCTCTCCAGAATAAAAAACAGATTAAAAAGAACGGGAGACTTATTTGGGATGCAAGAACTGGTTGGATTGAATGTCTTGCACCTGTATTGTACATTGCATGCAATTTCAGTAATGTTTTGACCCCTAAGTATTTATTGTTTCATGACCAGTGCCAACTGACTTAAAATGTTCACAGAAAAGAACACAAAGGGCCCGATTTTACCATCGTGTTGCACCCGTTTTTGGGCATAAAGTCGGGCGTGAGGCGAGTTGTATGATCCATGCCCGCCTCCACGCCGGTTCCCCCTTTACCAAGGCCCGAAAATGGCCATGATCGGGACCGCGCGACAGCCATTTGCATGCATTTAAATTAACTTAATGGGCTGCACGCCCAACTTTACCGGCACTTTCCCCTTTATCACCACGTTCATCCATCCGGAATCGGCGCAAAGCAGACATGCTCCATATAAGTCCGATTCGGGTGCTCCATTAGTGAGGAGGTAAGTGCCTAGCGTCTGACGGCTCTCTGCTTGAGATCGGTGGGGAGTGGGTCTGCTGTCAGTCTGCCTGAGCTCAGTGGGGAGGAAGGGGGTTCCGCTGCCATTCTGCCTGAGATCAGTGGGGGGGGGGGGGTCCACTGCCACGCTGCCTGAGATCAGGCGGGGGGGCTGCAATCGGTCTGGATGGCGGGGGGGGGTGGGGGGAGCGGGTGGAGGGATAAGGGGGTCAGTAATGTTGGGGAAGGGGGGGGGGAAGGTATCCGCCCCAGGAGGGATGTGGTAGGGGAGCAGCATTCTATCTTTTTCTTCTGCGCATGCGCAGTTGGAGGCGCCGATCGGAGCTGCAGGATTTAGGGCGCGTTAAACCCCACCTACAGGCTTGTGCAGCATAATTCGGACTCGTTGATATTTTTGCAGGTAGAATGCATATGGGAGAGACTTAGCACTCCTAGTTTCAAGTCCGCCCAGCACCTTGAATCAAAATTGTAAAATAGTGCCCAAGGAGAGAGCAGGTCTAACAAATCTGATTGAATTGTTCGAGGAGGTGACTGTGTGTGTAGGTGAGGGCAGTACAGTTCATGTAGTCTACATTGACATCAGTCAGGCTTTTGATACCTTGCCACATGGAAAAATTGTCAATTTTGCAAACAGCATCCCAATAATGGTTTAGTGACAGGATACAGAGGGTGATTGTCAAAGCTTGCTTTTGTGACTGGAAGCCTTTGTCCAGTGGTGTACCATGAGAGTCAGTGCGGGCCCCTTGCTGTTTGTAGTATATATTCATGATTTGATGGGAATTTGGGAGGTGTGATAAGTAAGTTTGTAGATGATGCAAAATTGATGGTGTAGTGAACAGCGAGGAGGAAAACCTTCAATAACAGAATTATATAGACGGGCTGATCAGATGGTCAGAACACTGGCAAATGGAATTTAATGCTGGAAAGTGTGAGGTGATGCATTTTCGGAGGACAAACAAGGCAAGACAAGTCATGTCTTCCTGATACCTGCGTGGATTTTCTCCCACAGTCCAAAGATTTGCAGATTAAGTAGATTGGTTATGCTGAATTGCCCCTTAGTGTCCAAGGATGTGTAGGTAAGGTGAATTTGCTATTGCCATGATAGGGATCAGAAACCCCAAGGTATGTTATGAAGTTAGACTAAACTATTTGCTATGTTGGCTTTAATGTGAGGATAAGGTATTTCACTCGCAGTATGATCTGCCAACACACTTAGGAAGCTTTTATCAAACAAAGGTCATTTACCAATAATGTTTATCTGTAACAAATGAAACGGAGGTGTTTGCATCACTATCAGAGGAGGAATCCAGGAAGTATGATGAAGTGAAAAAAAATCCATCTTTGGTGCACATGAACTAGTGTTACGGAGGGGAGGTTGATCTCCTCTCCGAGAACTAACACTCAACCACTCCCTTCCCCTCTTCCTAATCTGTTAAAGAGGTCAGCATGGACTGGTTGAGCCGAAGGCCCTATTTCAATGCTGTATTGCGCAATGACTCTGTTTCTGGTGAGGGATGTGTTTAAAATTGAGGCTCTGTTTTACACGCGCCGATTTGTCTTGGCAGCAGGCAGCTCAAATGCTGAGAATGCAGGATAATGACTGATTTTAGCTAATGGTGTGTTTTTCTAAATAGAGTTAATGGATGGAATTTTACCATCGCGTCACGCCTGTTTTCGGGCATGATAAAGTGGTAAAGTCGGGTGTGAGGCGATTAGCACGATCTGCGCCTGTTTTTGTGCCAATTCCCACTTTACCAAGGGAAAAAAGTCGACGCGATCAGGAACCTGCCCAAAATGGGCGCGACATCAAGTTAAATATTTTTGCATGCATCTCAATGCAATTAGCGAGCAACTAAAAGAA
This sequence comes from Mustelus asterias, assembly GCF_964213995.1. NCBI lineage: Eukaryota > Metazoa > Chordata > Chondrichthyes > Carcharhiniformes > Triakidae > Mustelus > Mustelus asterias. The sequence continues at coordinate 44,956,887 of NC_135808.1, forward strand.
CAGCAAGATCAGTTGTTTGCATCGCAAAAGCCATCTCTCCCATCTGAAATGGGAGTGAATTTGGAGAAGGGGAGAGGCAGATAGGTTAAAGAACGCTGCTTTCCCCTCGCCCAGCAACGCACACAGCCATCTCCCCCCACCGCCCCACTTGCCCCAGCAACACAGCACCCCCGCCCCCCCCCCCATCCCCTCCTCACAGGGCTCCCAGCAACATGGCCCCCATCCTCTCCCCACAGGGCCCGCAGCAACACAGCCCCCCCATCCCCTCCCCACACGGCCCCCAGCAACACAGTCCATCCAAATCCAGCCCCCCCCCCGCCTCCAGCAGCAACACAGCCCCTCCTCACAGCAACACAGCCCCTCCCATCCCCCCCCACATGGCCCCCAGCAACACAGTCTCCATCCCCTCCCCACAGGGCCACCAGCAACACAGCTCCCATCCCCTCCTCACAGAGCTCCCAGCAACACCGTCCCCCCTCCCTTCCCACAGGGCCCCCAGCCACACAGCCCCCTTCCCCCCCTTCCACTCTCCACAGGGCTCCATCTCTCTCCCCCCCATCTCTCGCCCCACCACTCTCTCCCTCCCCATCTCTCTCCCTCCCCCAATCTCTCTCCCCCCCCCAATCTCTCTCCCCTCCCCAATCTCTCTCCCCCCCCCAATCTCTCCCCCCTCCCCAATCTCTCTCCCCCCCCCCAATCTCTCTCCCCCCCCAATCTCTCCCCCTCCCCCCCAATCTCTCCCCCCCCCAATCTCTCTCCCCCCAATCTCTCTCCCCCCCAACTCTCCCCCCCCAATCTCTCTCCCCCCCCAATCTCTCTCCCCCCCCAATCTCTCTCCCCCCCCCAAACTCCTCCCCCCCCAATCTCTCTCCCCCCCCCATCCCCCCCAATCTCTCCCCCCCCAATCTCTCTCCCCCCCCCCCCAATCTCTCTCCCCCCCCCAATCTCTCTCCCCCCCCCAATCTCTCTCCCCCCCCCCAATCTCTCTCCCCCCCCCAATCTCTCTCCCCCCCCCAATCTCTCCCCCCCCCCCAATCTCTCTCCCCCCCCCAATCTCTCTCCCCCCCCCAATCTCTCTCCCCCCCCAATCTCTCTCCCCCCCCAATCTCTCTCCCCCCCCCCAATCTCTCTCCCCCCCCAATCTCTCCCCCCCCCAATCTCTCCCCCCCCCCAATCTCTCCCCCCCCCCAATCTCTCCCCCCCCCCATCTCTCCCCCCCCCAATCTCTCCCCCCCCCCAATCTCTCTCCCCCCCCCAATCTCTCTCCCCCCCCAATCTCTCTCCCCCCCCAATCTCTCTCCCCCCCCCAATCTCTCTTCCCCCCCCAATCTCTCTTCCCCCCCCAATCTCTCTCCCCCCCCCCCAATCTCTCTCCCCCCCCCCAATCTCTCTCCCCCCCCCCAATCTCTCTCCCCCCCCCCAATCTCTCTCCCCCCCCCAAATCTCTCTCCCCCCCCCCAATCTCTCTCCCCCCCCCCCAATCTCTCCCCCCCCCCAATCTCCCCCCCCCCCCCCAATCTCTCCCCCCCCCCCCAATCTCTCCCCCCCCCAATCTCTCCCCCCCCCAATCTCTCTCCCCCCCCCAATCTCTCCCCCCCCCGATCTCTCTCCCCCCCCCGATCTCTCTCCCCCCCCCAATCTCTCTCCCCCCCCCAATCTCTCTCCCCCCCCCCAATCTCTCTCCCCCCCCCCCAATCTCTCTCCCCCCCCCCAATCTCTCTCCCCCCCCCCAATCTCTCTCCCCCCCCCCAATCTCTCTCCCCCCCCCCAATCTCTCTCCCCCCCCCCCAATCTCTCTCCCCCCCCCCCCCCAATCTCTCTCCCCCCCCCCAATCTCTCTCCCCCCCCCAATCTCTCACCCCCCCCCATTCTCTCTCCCCCCCCGTCTCTCTCCCCCCCGTCTCTCTCCCCCCCGTCTCTCTCCCCCCCGTCTCTCTCCCCCCCGTCTCTCTCCCCCCCGTCTCTCTCCCCCCGTCTCTCTCCCCCCCGTCTCTCTCCCCCCCGTCTCTCTCCCCCCGTCTCTCTCCCCCCCGTCTCTCTCCCCCCGTCTCTCTCCCCCCGTCTCTCTCCCCCCCGTCTCTCTCCCCCCCGTCTCTCTCCCCCCCGTCTCTCTCCCCCCCGTCTCTCTCCCCCCCCCCGTCTCTCTCCCCCCCCGTCTCTCTCCCCCCCCGTCTCTCTCCCCCCCCGTCTCTCTCCCCCCCGTCTCTCTCCCCCCCCGTCTCTCTCCCCCCCCGTCTCTCTCCCCCCCCGTCTCTCTCCCCCCCCGTCTCTCTCCCCCCCCGTCTCTCTCCCCCCCGTCTCTCTCCCCCCCCGTCTCTCTCCCCCCCCGTCTCTCTCCCCCCCCGTCTCTCTCCCCCCCCGTCTCTCTCCCCCCCCCGTCTCTCTCCCCCCCCGTCTCTCTCCCCCCCCGTCTCTCTCCCCCCCCGTCTCTCTCCCCCCCCGTCTCTCTCCCCCCCCGTCTCTCTCCCCCCCCGTCTCTCTCCCCCCCCCGTCTCTCTCCCCCCCCCGTCTCTCTCCCCCCCCGTCTCTCTCCCCCCCCCGTCTCTCTCCCCCCCCCGTCTCTCTCCCCCCCCGTCTCTCTCCCCCCCCGTCTCTCTCCCCCCCCGTCTCTCTCCCCCCCCGTCTCTCTCCCCCCCCGTCTCTCTCCCCCCCCGTCTCTCTCCCCCCCCGTCTCTCTCCCCCCCCGTCTCTCTCCCCCCCCGTCTCTCTCCCCCCCCGTCTCTCTCCCCCCCCGTCTCTCTCCCCCCCCGTCTCTCTCCCCCCCCGTCTCTCTCCCCCCCCGTCTCTCTCCCCCCCGTCTCTCTCCCCCCCCGTCTCTCTCCCCCCCCGTCTCTCTCCCCCCCGTCTCTCTCCCCCCCCGTCTCTCTCCCCCCCGTCTCTCTCCCCCCCCGTCTCTCTCCCCCCCCGTCTCTCTCCCCCCCCGTCTCTCTCCCCCCCCGTCTCTCTCCCCCCCCCGTCTCTCTCCCCCCCGTCTCTCTCCCCCCCGTCTCTCTCCCCCCCCGTCTCTCTCCCCCCCCGTCTCTCTCCCCCCCCCGTCTCTCTCCCCCCCCGTCTCTCTCCCCCCCCGTCTCTCTCCCCCCCCGTCTCTCTCCCCCCCCGTCTCTCTCCCCCCCCGTCTCTCTCCCCCCCCGTCTCTCTCCCCCCCCGTCTCTCTCCCCCCCCGTCTCTCTCCCCCTTCCCCGTCTCTCTCCCCCCCGTCTCTCTCCCCCCCGTCTCTCTCCCCCCCGTCTCTCTCCCCCCCCGTCTCTCTCCCCCCCGTCTCTCTCCCCCCCCGTCTCTCTCCCCCCCCGTCTCTCTCCCCCCCCGTCTCTCTCCCCCCCGTCTCTCTCCCCCCCCGTCTCTCTCCCCCCCCGTCTCTCTCCCCCCCCGTCTCTCTCCCCCCCCGTCTCTCTCCCCCCCCGTCTCTCTCCCCCCCGTCTCTCTCCCCCCCCGTCTCTCTCCCCCCCCGTCTCTCTCCCCCCCGTCTCTCTCCCCCCCCGTCTCTCTCCCCCCCCGTCTCTCTCCCCCCCCGTCTCTCACCCCCCCCGTCTCTCACCCCCCCCGTCTCTCTCCCCCCCCGTCTCTCTCCCCCCCGTCTCTCTCCCCCCCCGTCTCTCTCCCCCCCCGTCTCTCTCCCCCCCCGTCTCTCTCCCCCCCCGTCTCTCTCCCCCCCCGTCTCTCTCCCCCCCCGTCTCTCTCCCCCCCCGTCTCTCTCCCCCCCGTCTCTCTCCCCCCCGTCTCTCTCCCCCCCGTCTCTCTCCCCCCCGTCTCTCTCCCCCCCCGTCTCTCTCCCCCCCGTCTCTTCCCCCCCGTCTCTCTCCCCCCCCGTCTCTCTCCCCCCCGTCTCTCTCCCCCCCCGTCTCTCTCCCCCCCCGTCTCTCTCCCCCCGTCTCTCTCCCCCCCCGTCTCTCTCCCCCCCCGTCTCTCTCCCCCCCCGTCTCTCTCCCCCCCCCGTCTCTCTCCCCCCCCGTCTCTCTCCCCCCCGTCTCTCTCCCCCCCCGTCTCTCTCCCCCCCGTCTCTCTCCCCCCCCCGTCTCTCTCCCCCCCGTCTCTCTCCCCCCCCGTCTCTCTCCCCCCCCGTCTCTCTCCCCCCCGTCTCTCTCCCCCCCGTCTCTCTCCCCCCCCGTCTCTCTCCCCCCCGTCTCTCTCCCCCCCCGTCTCTCTCCCCCCCCGTCTCTCTCCCCCCCCGTCTCTCTCCCCCCCCGTCTCTCTCCCCCCCCGTCTCTCTCCCCCCCCGTCTCTCTCCCCCCCCGTCTCTCTCCCCCCCCGTCTCTCTCCCCCCCCGTCTCTCTCCCCCCCGTCTCTCTCCCCCCCCGTCTCTCTCCCCCCCCCCGTCTCTCTCCCCCCCGTCTCTCTCCCCCCCGTCTCTCTCCCCCCCCGTCTCTCTCCCCCCCGTCTCTCTCCCCCCCCCGTCTCTCTCCCCCCCCGTCTCTCTCCCCCCCCGTCTCTCTCCCCCCCCGTCTCTCTCCCCCCCCGTCTCTCTCCCCCCCGTCTCTCTCCCCCCCCGTCTCTCTCCCCCCCCGTCCTCCCCCCCCCGTCTCTCTCCCCCCCCGTCTCTCTCCCCCCCCCGTCTCTCTCCCCCCCGTCTCTCTCCCCCCCCGTCTCTCTCCCCCCCCGTCTCTCTCCCCCCCCGTCTCTCTCCCCCCCCGTCTCTCTCCCCCCCCGTCTCTCTCCCCCCCCGTCTCTCTCCCCCCCCGTCTCTCTCCCCCCCCGTCTCTCTCCCCCCCCGTCTCTCTCCCCCCCCGTCTCTCTCCCCCCCCGTCTCGTCTCTCGCCCCCCGTCCCGTCTCTCGGGGCCCCCCCCCCCCCCCATCGGCTCTCGGCCCCCCCCCCCCCCTCGGCTCTCGGCCCCCCCCTCGGCTCAACGCCCCCCCCCCCCCCCATGCTGCTCTCTCCCATCCCCTCCTCAGCTCCCCCCCCCCCCCCCTCCCCATTTCAAAGGGCTACAAGCACATTCCCCCCACCTGGAACAGTGCTGTGTGCACTAGGACCCAGCAGCATCCCCAAACCCAAGGTCACTTCTGAGACCCGGGTCCGTGCTGAAAATTGGACATCGGCTCCCACATACTCGTGGAACCCTACCGACCCGAAACACAATATGGCTGCCACGAACCAACCCACTGTGAGCTGCACCGAGCCGTACGACAGTCGGCGCTTACCTCCTCACTAACCCTCACTGATGGAGCGTCAGAATCCGACTTTTAAAGAACAGGTGTTCTCCAGATTGATCCAGGTTGGGTGAACGCAGTGGTAAAGTCAGGTGGGCTGGTAAATATGTGGCATTTCCCTGTCAGCTGAACACAAGTGTGTGGGGAAGGTCACGGATGCCCTGTATGCCTAGGCTGGCCAGTATATCAAATTTGACCTGGACCAGACCCAGCAGGAAGCCCGGGTTGCAGGATTTGCGGCCATTGCTGGGATGCCTAATGTGCAGGGGGCTATAGACTGCACCCACGTTGCCTTCAGGTCCCTGCTTCAGAAGCCACAAAGATTTGTCAGTATGAAGGGGTTCCATTCCCTAAATGTGCAATTGGTTTGTGACATCCGGAGGTCTTTGTGGAGGGGTGCAGGGATGGCTCATAGGGGACATGGGGTACTTGCTTTGGACTTGGCTGAAGACGCCTGTGCCGAGGCCTGAGACTGATGCGGCGACCCAATATAAATGAGGCCTATGTTGTCACCCGCTCAGTAGTGGAGAGGTGCATAGGGCTCCTCAAAATGTTGGTCAGGTGCCTGGACCTCTCTGGTGGGGCCCTATAATTTCCTCCCCTGATTTCTTCCTGCATTGTGGTGGTGTGCTGTGCCCTTCACAACCTGGTGCAGCTTAGAGGAGACATTTTCAAGGAAGAGGAGGATGTGGAGGCCGACCAGCCAGGCATCACTGGGAGGAGGCCGCTTGGCAGGAAGAAGAGGGGACAACGTCGAGCATTACCACCCAGGTGCTGGAGGGCTGGCAGCAAGGGTCAGGCATGCAAAGCCGCTTTGCTCGCTAGGGGCCTGTGTTGCTGCATGTGGGTTCTATTTCCCCCCCGCCCCTCCCCCAAATTCCTACTATCTCCTGCAACATTGTCACATCAGAGTGGTGGGCCTTGGTACGCTGTGTTAGCGTGTTTCTTTGGCAGGCAGGAAGAAGATGACGACTCACTAAGCACCATTATGAAGATGCCCTGGCGCAATCTAGTCTGACTCTTACCTGAGCCCCGCATGCACGCTAGCACCTGGGCCCACATCTGTGTAGTGGGTAAAGGATCTGTAAGCCCCCATACACTCAAGTGGATAGAGCTGTGAAGAAGGCCTATCGTGTGTTAGCTTTTATTAACAGGGGGTTGGAGTTTAAGAGCCGTGGGGTTATGCTGCAACTGTACAGGACCTTGGTGAGACCACATTTGGAATATTGTGTGCAGTTCTGGTCACCTCACTATCAGAAGGATGTGGAAGCGCTGGAAAGAGTGCAGAGGAGATTTACCAGGATGCTGCCTGGTTTGGAGGGTAGGTCTTATGAGGAAAGGTTGAGGGAGCTAGGGCTGTTCTCTCTGGAGCGGAGGAGGCTGAGGGGAGACTTAATAGAGGTTTATAAAATGATGAAGGGGATAGATAGAGTGAACGTTCAAAGACTATTTCCTCGGGTGGATGGAGCTATTACAAGGGGGCATAACTATAGGGTTCATGGTGGGAGATATGGGAAGGATATCAGAGGTAGGTTCTTTACGCAGAGAGTGGTTGGGGTGTGGAATGGACTGCCTGCAGTGATAGTGGAGTCAGACACTTTAGGAACATTTATTGGATAGGCACATGGAGCACACCAGGATGATAGGGAGTGGGATAGCTTGATCTTGGTTTCAGATAAAGCTCGGCACAACATCGTGGGCCGAAGTGCCTGTTTTGTGCTGTACTGTTCTATGTTCTATACAGGGCCCTGGGGTGGGGGTGGGAAAGGAATCTCTTGTGGGTTGTGGGGAACCATTGCCTTCATTATCTCAGTGACACATTGCTGAGGGGCCTCCCCCACTGACATGAACAGGAAGGATCCCTCTGGCGACCCTCAATTCGGCATTGCTGTAAGAGGCAGACCTGAGACAAATTTGTCACAGGTGGGTGGTGAAAAAACATTTATTCTTGACAATATAAGTGTCTAAATAATAAGTGTTAACATAAAAACATGTGAATAGCAAATGTTAAGGTGCTTAAAAATCCATCTAACTTGTGGAGCCCTTCACCCCTCCTGTCTTAGTGCAACTACAAGTTCCTAACCTTATGTGACGTACCACTACAGCTTGGTGTCTCTGCAGAATGTACATCGGTGGTGGCGGGGGCCAGCTGCTTTCTATGCCCCATGGCCTGTGATGCACTTGTGGTCGTCCTCTGGAGAGCCTGGACCCTGAGGGCCCTGGCTGGCTTCCAGGTGTCTGGGATGTACCCATGAACTGTCTTCATCCCGCTACCCCTGAGATGCCGTGGTGTCAGGAAGGGGGGAGTTAGAAGGTGTCGCCAAAGTCTCCTAGCTGGAAGGTCCCGGCATGGACTTGAGCCCTTCCTCCTCCCTTGGGGCCTAAAAACGCACCCAAAAAATGGATCTGAAACTTCCACTTCCAAGTTTGCCTGGCACTTAGACAAAAAAATGGTAAAATACCGCCTAATGATTTTGTGTTTACTTCGGTTTCCTTTCTTCTGTTTTTGGAGTAAGGTTTTGATAATTTTGATTAACAAGAGACAGAGCCATTTGCTAAGGAGCTAATTGCAGGGAAGTGTCTTGTGTTAAAGCAGTCAGTTCTCTGCCTGCCCCTGGAAGAAGAGGTCTTTCTTTCTCTCTCACGTTGAATGTTGCTGATTGGGGCCATCAGAAGACTGGTGTCTCTGTCTCTCACTCTCCCCTGAGGTGTTAGAAAAGCTCTGGCACTGTTAATAACTACAAGCATGTAAACCTGTTCTGTTTGCTGATTTTGAAGAGGGGTTTTAAGTCTGCAGGAGGTGTATTGCTTGAATTGGAACGAATGAAGATTGGTTAGCGTGTAAGAATTGTAGCATGTCATGTTTAAGTATTATTTAAGTGTTAAATGATTTGTTTGTCATAGTTAAACTGTATTGTTAAATAGTTTATTTTGTTAAAAGATTCCTAATTTTCTTCCTAGTCAATAGAATCACACCTGACCTAAAAAAAACTTTATCCTCATGTTAATATCAAAATAGCAAAAAGTTGGGATCTAGTCTAACTTCATAATGTACCTATATCCTCACAAAATTGGGGCTTGTTCCAGATTAAAAGCTACAAGACAGTGTGTGCTGAGGTCCTGTGGTTTCCTTTCAGGCATCGCATGTAGAAAAATGGCTCTTTAAGTGGCTAAGGATGTCCTGGGTGTGGAAGAAGTCACTCAAAGTGGCTTACAAAAGGTGATTAAAATAATGCTTTTGTAATTGGCAAACAAGTTGCAATTGACTTTACCAAATGGGACAAGAAAGGAAGAGATAGTTGCAGTGATAGCTCAGCATTCAAATTTATCAGAAACACAATCAGAAGCATTGGAATTGGCTAGAATTCAGTTACCCATGAAAGTTTGAATTAAACAGGAAGGAAGAGAACAGCAAAAGCGTGAGATAGGCAGTCACAGTGGAACAAACATTTTGAACAGTAAAAGCAATTGAGACAGTTTAAAATGCAATTAAAAGCAGTGGAAAAAAACAAGAAAAGAAAGAATAGCCCGAGCAGAACAAAAATAAATAGGAAGAGTAGCCCTGGCAGCACAGAACTAAAAAGAAAAATTGCCAATTGCAGAACAAAAAGCAAGCGAAAGAGAGGAACTATTCCTAAATGAATACTTTGCGTCGGTATTCACAAAGGAGAGGGATGTGTTGACTGGGAGTGTCTCGGAGGGGAGTGTTGACCCGTTAGAGAAAATCTCCATTACAAGGGAGGAAGTGTTAGGTTTTTTAGGGAGAATAAAGACTGACAAATCCCCAGGGCCTGATGGAATCTATCCAAGGCTGCTCAGGGAGACGAGAGATGAAATCGCTGGGTTTCTGACGCAAATCTTTGTCTCGTCACTGGACACAGGTGAGGTCCCAGAGGATTGGAGGATAGCTAATGTGGTCCCGTTATTTAAGAAGAGTAGAAAGGATAACCCGGGAAATTATAGGCCGGTGAGCTTGACGTCCGTGGTAGGGAAGTTGTTGGAGAGGATTCTTAGAGATAGCATGTATGCACATTTAGAAAGGAATAAACTCATTAACGATAGTCAGCATGGTTTTGTGAGAGGGAGGTCATGCCTCACTAACCTGGTGGAGTTTTTTGAAGAAGTGACGAGAATGGTTGACGAGGGAAAGACCGTGGATGTCGTCCATATGGACTTTAGTAAAGCGTTTGACAAAGTCCCTCATGGTAGGTTGGTGCAAAAGGTTGGATCTCATGGGATAAAGGGGGAGGTGGCTAGATGGGTGGAGAACTGGCTTGGTCACAGAAGACAGAGGGTGGTAGTGGAAGGGTCTTTTTCCGGCTGGATGCCTGTGACTAGTGGTGTTCCGCAGGGCTCTGTATTGGGACCTCTGCTGTTGTGATTTATATAAACGATCTGGAAGAAGGTGTAACTGGGGTGATCACTAAGTTTGCGGACGACACGAAAATGACTGGACTTGCAGATAGTGAGGAACATTGTCAGAGGCTACAGAAGGATACAGATAGGCTGGAACTTTGGGCAAAGAAATGGCAGATGGAGTTCAATCCAGATAAATGCGAAGTGATGCATTTTGGTAGAACTAACGTAGGGGGGAGCTATACGATAAATGGCAGAACCATAAAGGGTGTAGATACGCAGAGGGACCTGGGTGTGCAAGTCCACAGATCCTTGAAGGTGACGTCACAGGTGGAGAAGGTAGTGAATAAGGCATATGGCATGCTTGCCTTTATAGGACGGGGCATAGAGTATAAAAGTTGGTGTCTGCATTTGGAATACTGCGCCCAGTTCTGGTCGCCACACTATCAGAAGGACATGGAGGCTTTAGAGAGAATGCAGAAGAGGTTTACCAGGATGTTGCCTGGTATGGAAGGGCTTAGTTATGAGGAGAGATTGGGTAAACTGGGGTTGTTCTCACTGGAAAGACGGAGAATGAGGGGTGACCTAATAGAGGTGTATCAAATTATGAAAGGCATAGATAGGTTGAACGGTGGGAAGTTTTTTCCCAGGTTGGTGGTGATGTTCACGAGGGGTCATAGGTTCAAGATGAGAGGGCTGGGGGGGAGATTTAACACGGATATCAGAAGGACGTATTTTACATAGAGGGTGGTGGGGGCCTGGAATTCGCTGCCGGGCAAGGTGGTGGAGGCGGACACACTGGGAACGTTTAAGACTTATCTCGATAGCCACATGAACGGAGTGGGAATGGAGAGATACAAAAGAATGGTCTAGTTTAGACCAGGGAGCGGCGCGGGCTTGGAAGGCCGAAGGGCCTGTTCCTGTGCTGTATTGTTCTTTGTTCTTTGTTTTGAACTTCGGAAACTGGACCTAAAAAGTGAACGTCAGCTTAAACTGGCAGAGGCAAAGCTGGGAGTAGTGATGAGGACAGTGAGTAAGAATCAGCCAATTGCAGTCAAATGCCTAGCGGGGATTTGTTTAAGTTTGTTCAAGGGCTACCAAGGTTTGATGAGAAGGATTTAGAAGTATTTTTCATTCCATTTGCAAAAGTAGCTAAACAAGTAAAATGGCCACAGACCACAGGTGTATTGTTGTTTTAAACGATGTTGGAAGGTAGCGCTAGTGAGGGATACAGCTCGTGAGCTAGGATATTACTATCCGAGGCGGTATTTCGGGATTATGGCGAGGTGAAAAAACATGTATTAAGTGCATATGAACTAGTGCCAGAAGCCTACAGACAGAAGTTTAGATGTCTAAGGAAGGAACCAGATCAAATTTGTGTAGAATTTGAATGGTTCAAATGTTATAATTCAGGTTAGAAACAAAAACTGAAAATGAATCCTTAGATTTTTTTCCTGGGGACGAACCACCTAACTTTGACTTGTCAATCAATCTTTCTCTTCACAATGCAAGGTCATAAAAGTTCCAGAGTAAAAATAAACAAAATCCCATTTCAGGCATTGAGGTTGCAATAAAAGGACTTTTAGCAGACGACCCGGCAACAATGAGAAAAAAAAGAAAAGATCTGCTTACAACTGCAGAGAACATGATTTAAAAATAAACATTTCTTAAAGGTACACTAATGTCACACCTCCCCCCATAAAGAAATGAACCATCAGCAATCAAAGATGGTTTCATTTTTCAAACCCTTTCAGTTTCACTACTGGTACTCTACAATAAACATACATTTTTACAAAATCAAAACATGCAAACATAACAGTAATATATAGTCCATTTCAGTCCTTGTCTTCCACCATTGAACACTCCTTTTTATCACATTCGTGATAAACTGCTTCATCTCCAAAATTTCTCCTTCAGTCGTCCTTAATCCTGCTTTGATTCCAAGTTCAAGCTCACTTTTTCCATCACAATAACTTAGCCCTGGGAATGTCCTCATAGAGCTGGGCAGGATCAGCAGGATAACACATTACATGTGTGTAGTCTGGGCCATTGAGAAAAGTCATTTTGTCACTGCCCTCTTTCTTGTTAATTGGCCTCGGCTCCCCCTCTGCCAAGCAATTAGACTCCTTTGTTTGCTCTTGATATGCACCATCACTTTCAGCAAACCCTTTGGTAAAGACACATGGTAGATTGTCTTCCTTGATGTCAGAACCCATCGTAATTCACTTGAACACCAACTGTGTACAGTACAGTTTCATTGAATATCCACGTTTGTGCAGACTGAATGGATTCTTTATAGTAAGAAGTTTAACAACACCAGGTTAAAGTCCAACAGGTTTATTTGGTAGCAAAAGCCACACAATAAAAGCTACCAAATAAACCTGTTGGACTTTAACCTGGTGTTGTTAAACTTCTTACTGTGTTTACCCCAGTCCAACGCCGGCATCTCCACATCATGGATTCTTTATGCCAGCAGTTCATTCTGGATGATGGTACAATTTGGCAAACAATCTGATTCCATGTTCTTGTCCTTTCCTTTGACCCACATTAGTGTGATACTTCTTGGCCAAGAAAAATAATAGGTCTGAGGATTGGGAGCAGTTTAGAATTAAGCAAAGAAGGACCAAGTGGTTGACTAAGAAGGGGGAAATACAGTATGAAAGTAACTTTGCAGGGAATATAAAGACTGACACTATAGATATGTGAAGAGAAAGAGGTTGGTGAAAACAAATGTAGATCTCCTACAGACAGAAACGGGGGTATGTATAATAGGGGACAAAGAAATGGCGGAGCAACTGAATACATACTTTGGTTCTGTCTTCACAAAAGAGGACACAAATCAGATGCCAGAAATGTTGGAGAATTCAAGACTTAGTGAGAGGAAAGAACTGAGGGAGATCAATATTAATAGAGAAATGGTGCTGGGAAAATTGAAAGCGGATAAATCCCCAAGGCCTGATAATCTACATCCCAGAGTACTTAAGGAAGTGGCTCAAGAAATAGTGGATGTATAGGTGGTCACCTTCCAGGATTCTATAGACTGTGGAGCAGTCCCTGCAGCTTGGAGGGTAGCTAATGTCACTCCAATATTCAAAAAGGGAGGTGGAGAGAAAACAGGGAATTATAGGCCAGTAAGATTAACATCGGTAGTGCGGAAAATGCTCAAATCCATTATCAAAGACTTGATCGCAGAGCGTTTAGAAAGCAGTGGCAGGATCAGACAGAGTCAGCATGGATTTATGAAGGGGAAATCATGTTTGGCAAATCTGTTGGAATTTTTTAAGATGTAACTAATAGAGTTGACAAAGGGGGAGCCAGTCGATGTGGTATATTTGGACTTGCAGAAAGCATTTGACAAAGTCCCGCATAAGACATTATCGTGCAAGATTAAAGTGCATGGGATTGGGGGAAGTGTATTGAGATTGTTAGAAATCTGGTTGGCAGAGAGGAAACAGAGTAGGAATTAATGGGTGTTCTTCAAATTGGCAGGCAGTAACTAATGGGGTGCCACAGGGATCGGTGCTGAGACTCCAGCTATTCACAATATATAGGTTCAGGGTAAGCACATTCCTTTTAGAGTGAAGGGCAAGGCTGGCAGAAATAGGGAACCCTGGATGACTCGGGATATTGGGGCCCAGGTCAAGAAGAAGAAGGAGGCACATGACGTACATAGGCAGCTGGGATCAAGTGAATCCCTTGAAGAGTAAAGGGGTGTAGGAGTAGAGTTAAGAGAGAAACAGGAGGACAAAAAGGGGACACGAGATTGTTTTGGCAGATAAAGCATAGGAGAATCCAAAGAGCTTCTACAAATACATAAAGGGCAAAAGAGTAACTAGGGAGAGAGTAATGTCTCTTAAGCATCAACAAGATCATCTACGTGCGGATCCACAAGAGCTGGGTGAGATCCTAAATGAATATTTCATAGAAATCATAGAAACCCTACAGCACAAAAAGAGGCCTTTCGGCCCATCGAGTCTGCACCGACCACAATCCCACCCAGGGCCTACTCCCATATATTTTACCCACTAATCCCTTTAACCTACGCATTCCAAGACACTAAGGGCAATTTTAGCATAGCCAATCAACATAACCCGCACATCTTTGGACTGTGGGAGGAAACCGGAGCACCCGGAGGAAACCCACGCAGACACGAGGAGAATGTGCAAACTCCACACAGACAGTGACCCATGCCGGGAATCGAACCCAGGTCTCTGGAGCTGTGAAGCAGCAGTGCTAACCACTGTGCTACCGTGCTACCCTATTTCTCATCAGTATTTACTGTTGAGAAAAGCGTGGATGTTAGGGAACTTGGGGAAATAAATAGTGATGTCTTGAGGAGTGTATATATTACAGAGAAGGAGGTGCTGGAAGTCTTAAAGTGCATCAAGGTAGATAAATCCCCGGACTGGATGAAGTATATCCCAGGACGTTGTGGGAGGCTAGGGAGGAAATTGTGGGTCCCCTAGGAGAGATATTTGAATCATCGATAGTCACGGTGAGGTGCCTGAAGATGGAGGGTGGCAAATGTTGTGCCTTTGTTTAAAAAGGGCTGCAGGGAAAAGCTTGGAAACTACAGGCCAGTGAGTCTCACATCTGTGGTGGATAAGTTGTTGGAAGGTATTTTGAGAGACAGGATCTACAAGCATTTAGAGACGCAAGGATTGATTAGGGACAGTCAGCATAGATTTGTGAGTGGAAAAGCATGTTTCACAAATTTGATTGAGTTTTTTGAAGGCGTAACCAAGAAGGTAGATGAGGGCAGTGCAGTTGATGTTGTTTACATGGACTTTAGCAAGGCCTTTGACAAGGTACCGCATGGTAGGTTGTTGCATAAGGTTAAATCTCACAGGATCCTGGGTGAGGCAGCTAAGTGGATACAAAATTGGCTTGATGGCAGAAGCCAGAGCATTGTTGAGGGTTGTTTTTCAAACTGGAGACCTTTGACCAGCAGTGTGCCTCAGGGATCAGTGCTGGGTCCACTGTTATTTGTCATTTATATTAATGATTTGGATGAGAGTACAGGAGGCACGGTTAGTAAGTTTGCAGATGGCACCAAGATTGATGGCAAAGTGGTTAGTGAAGAAAGTTATCTAGGATTGCAACGGGATCTTGGTCAATTGGGCCAGTGGGCTGATGAATGGCAGATGGAGTTTAATTTAGATAAATGCGAGGTGATGCATTTTGGTAGGTTGAACCAAGGCAGGACTTACTCAGTTAATGGTAGGGCGTTGTGGAGAACCATAGAACCATAGAAAACTACAGCTCAGAAACAGGCCTTTTGGCCCTTCTTGTCTGTGCCGAACCATTTTTTGCCTAGTCCCACTGACCTGCACTTGGACCATATCCCTCCATACCCCTCTCATCCATGAACCCGTCCAAGTTTTTCTTAAATGTTAAAAGTGACTCTGCATTTACCACTTTATCCGGCAGCGCATTCCACACTCCCACCACTCTCTGCGTGAAGAAGCCCCCCCTAATATTCCCTTTAAGCTTTTCTCCTTTCACCCTTAACCCATGCCCTCTGGTTTTTTTCTCCCCTCGCCTCAGCGGAAAAAGCCTGCTTGCATTCACTCTATCTATACCCATCAAAATCTTATACACGTCTATCAAATCTCCCCTCAATCTTCTACGCTCCAGGGAATAAAGTCCCAACCTATTCAATCTCTCCCTGTAACTCAGCTTCTCAAGTCCCGGCAACATCCTTGTGAACCTTCTCTGCACTCTTTCAACCTTATTTGCATCCTTCCTGTAACTAGGTGACCAAAACTGTACACAATACTCCAAATTCGGCCTCACCAATGCCTTATATAACCTTACCATAACATAGAAACATAGAAACCCTACAGTGCAGAAGGAGGCCATTCGGCCCATCGAGTCTGCACCGACCACAATCCCACCCAGGCCCTCCCCCCACATATTTTACCCGCTAATCCCTCTAACCTACGCATCCCAGGACTCTAAGGGACAATTTTTAACCTGGCCAATCAACCTAACCCGCACATCTTTGGACTGTGGGAGGAAACCGGAGCACCCGGAGGAAACCCACGCAGACACGAGGAGAATGTGCAAACTCCACACAGACAGTGACCCGAGCCGGGAATCGAACCCGGGACCCTGGAGCTGTGAAGCAGCAGTGCTAACCACTGTGCTACCGTGCCGCCCAACTCCAACTTTTATACTCGATAACACTCCAACTTTTATACTCGATACTCCGATTTATAAAGGCCAATGTACCAAAGACACTCTTTACGACCCTATCCACCTGTGACGTCACTTTTAGGGAATTCTGTATCTGTATTCCCAGATCCCTCTGTTCAATTGCACTCTTCAGAGTCCTACCGTTTACCCTGTACGTTCTACTTTGGTTTGTCCTTCCAATGTGCAATATCTGACACTTGTCTGCGTTAAATTGCATTTGCCATTTTTTAGCCCATTTTTCTAGTTGGTCCAAGTCCCTCTGCAAGCTTTGAAAACCTTCCTCACTGTCCACTACACCTCCAATCTTTGTATCATCAGCAAACTTGCTGATCCAATTTACCACATTATCATCCAGATCATTGATATAGATGACAAACAACAATGGACCCAACACCGATCCCTGCGGCACACCACTAGTCACAGGCCTCCACTCAGAGAAGCAATCCTCCACAACCACTCTCTGGCTTCTTCCATTGAGCCAGTGTCTAATCCAATTTACTACCTCCCCATGTATACCTAGCGACTGAACCTTCCTAACTAACCTCCCATGAGGGACCTTGTCAAAGGCCTTGCTGAAATCCAGGTAGACAACATCCACCACCTTCCCTTCATCCACTTTCCTGGTAACCTCCTCGAAAATAGATTGGTCAAACATGACCTACCACGCACAAAGCCATGTTGACTCTCCCTAATAAGTCCCTGTCTATCCAAATATTTGTAGATCCTATCCCTTATCACACCTTCCAATAACTTGCCCACCACCGACGTCAAACTTACTGGCCTATAATTTCCTGGATTTCTTTTGGAACCTTTTTTAAACAACGGAACAACATGAGCCACCCTCCAATCATCCGGCACCTCCCCCGTGAATACTGACATTTTAAATATGTCTGCCAGGGCCCCTGCAAGTTCAACACTAGCTTCCTTCAAGGTCCGTGGGAATACCCTGTCCGGTCCTGGGGATTTATCCACTCTGATTTGCAGAGAGTTACAGAATAAAGAAATCTGGATGTACATATTCATAACTCCTTGAAAGTGGAGTCACAGATGGACAGAGTGGTGAAAAAGGCTTTCAGCATGCTTAGTTTCATCGGTCAGAACATTGAATACAGGAGTTGGGACATCTTGTTGAAGTTGTACAAGACATTGGTAAGGCCACACTTGGAATACTGTGTACAGTTCTGGTCACGCTATTAAAGAAAGGATATTATTAAACTAGAAAGAATGCGGAAAAAATATACTAGGCTGCTATCGGGACTTGATGGCCTGAGTTATAAGGAGAGGCTGGATAGGCTGGGACTTATTTCTCTGGAGCGTAGGAGGCTGAGGGGTGATCTTATAGAGGTCTATAAAATAATGAGGGGCATAGATCAGCTGGATATCTTTTCCAAAGGGCATAGATTTAAGGTGAGAGGGGAAAGATACAAAAGTGTCCAGGGGGCAATTTGTTCACTCAGAGGGTGGTGCGTGTCTGGAACAAGCTGCCAGAGGTAGTAGTAGAGACGGGTACAATTTTGTCTTTTAAAAAGCATTTAGACAGTTACATGGGTATAGAGGGATATGGGTGAAATATAGGCAATTGGGACTCGCTTCAGGGTTTTAAAAAATAGGGCGGCATGGACAAGTTGGGCCGAAAGACCTGTTTCCATGGCGTAAACCTCTATATTAATGATTTGGATGAGGGAACAAAATGTAACATCTCAAATGATGATACCGAGCTGGGTGGGAGGGTGAACTGTGACGAGGACACAGATGTCCTTCAGAATAATCTGGACAGGTTGGGTGAGTGGGCAAATCAATGGCAGATGCAGTATAATTTGGATAAATGTGAGGTTATTCACTTTGGAAGCAAAAACAAGATGGCAGATTACTACCTGATTGTAAATTGGGAGAGGGCAGTGTGCAGTGGGACCTGGGTGTCCTTGTGCACCAGTCACTGAAGGTAAACATACTGGTGCAGCAGGTGGTAAAGCAAATGGCATGTTGGCCTTCATTGCGAGAGGTTTTGAGTACAGGAGCAGGATGTGTCGCAATTATACAGGGATTTAGTGAGGCCACACCTAGAGTATGTGTGAAGTTTTGGTCTCCTTTTCTGAGGAAGGGTGTTCTTGCTCTCGAGGGAGTGCAGTGAAGATTTTCCAGGCTGATTCTGAGGATGGCGGGACTGATGTATGAGGAGAGATTGACGAAGTTAGGATTGTTTTTGCTGGGGTTCAGATGAATGAGAGGGATCTCATAGAGACTTACAAAATTCTAACAGGGCTTGAGATATTCTCGATAGTGGGTGAGTCCAGAACCAGGGGTCACAGCCTGAGGATTCAGGGTAGACCATTTAGAACGGACGTGAGGAGACATTTCTTCACCCAAAGAGTGGTGAGCCTGTGGAATTCATTACCACAGGAAGTAGTTGATGCCAAAACATTGAATGTTTTGGCTGGAGGCGGCTGAATATAGCACTTGGGACGAATGGGGAAAAAGCAGGATTAGGCTATTGAGTTGGATGATCAGCACGGTAGCACAGTAGTTAGCACTGTTGCTTCACAGCTCCAGGAACCTGGGTTCGATTCCCAGCTTGGGTCACTGTCTGTGTGGAGTTTGTACATTCTCCTCGTGTCTGCGTGGGTTTCCTCCGAGTGCTCCGGTTTCCTCCCACAGTTCAAAGATGTGCGAGTTAGGTTGATTGGCCATGCTAAAATTGCCCCTTAGTGTCCTGAGATGCATAGGAAAGAGGATTAGCAGGTAAATATGTAGGGATATGGGGGTAGGGCCTGGGTGGGATTGTGGTTGGTGCGGACTCGATGGGCCAAATGGCCTCGTTCTGCACTGTAGGGTTTCTATGATTCTATGATCAGCCATGATCGTAATGAATGGTGGAGCAGCTTGAAGGGCCAAATGGCCGCCTCCTGCTCCTCTCTTCTATGTTTCTATGTTTTCCGCTCTTCAATCTCCTTTTTGAAATTATATACGACAGTTGATTCATCCACACTTCACTCTGCTTAGATGATGAGCTGTTTTTGGCAGTTCTGCAATTTACATTCAGGCAATTTGATCAACTCAGGAGCATGTTAGAACATAGAACATAGAAAAGCTACAGCACAAACAGGCCCTTCGGCCCACAAGTTGCGTCGAACATGTCCTTACCTACTAGGCTTACCTATAACCGTCTATCTTACTAACTTCCATGAACTTATCCAAAAGTCTCTTAAAAGACCCTATCGAATCTGCCTCCACCACCACTACCGGCAGCCGATTCCAGGCACCCACCACCCTCTGAGTGAAAAACTTACCCCTAACATCTCCTCTGTACCTACTCCCCAGCACCCTAAACCTGTGACCTCTTGTGGCAACCATTTCAGCCCTGGGTAAAAGCCTCTGAGAATCCACTCTATCAATACCCCTCAACATCTTATACACCTCTATCAGGTCACCTCTCATCCTTCGCCTCTCCAAGGAGAAAAGACCTAGCTCTCTCAACCTATCCTCATAAGGCATGCCACCTAATCCAGGCAACATCCTTGTAAATCTCCTCTGCACCCTTTCTATGGTTTCCACATCCTTTCTGTAATGAGGCGACCAGAACTGGGCACAGTACTCCAGGTGGGGTCTGATCAGGGTCCTATACAGCTGCAGCATTATCTCCCGATTTCTAAACTCAATTCCTCTATTGATGAAGGCCAGTATTCCATACGCCTTCTTAACCACTGCCTCCACCTGCGACGCGGCTTTGAGCGTCCTATGAGCCTGGAACCCAAGATCCTTCTGATCTTCCACACTGCCAAGCATCTTACCCTTAATATTATATTCTTTCATCCTATTCGACCTGCCAAAATGAACCTCCACACACTTATCTGGGTTGAAATCCATCTGCCACTTCTCCGCCCAGTCTTGCATCTTATCTATGTCTCGTTGCAATTGCTGACATCCCTCTACACTATCCACAACCCCACCAACCTTTGTGTCATCAGCAAACTTGCCAACCCATCCTTCCACTTCCTCTTCCAGGTCATTTATAAAAATCACAAAGAGCAAGGGTCCCAGAACAGATCCCTGGGGCACTCCACTGGTGACCGACCTCCATGCTGAAAAAGACCCATCTACAACCACTCTTTGCCTTCTGTGGGCAAGCCAGTTCTGAATCCACAAAGCACTGTCCCCTTGTATCCCATGCCCCTTCACTTAATGAGCCTTGCATGGGCCACCTTATCAAACGCCTTGCTGAAATCCATATAAACTACATCTACCGCTCTTCCCTCATCTATGTGTCTAGTTACATGCTGGAATGGGTATTAAGTGTGCTGATTTGATCACTGCTTGAGGTTTCCCCATGACTTGCCATGTGTGACATGACCGGCAAAATTTAACCACATCTTTATGCAGTCCAGGCCAATATAAACGTTGTATTTTAGCTTGAGTTTTCTTTACTTCAAAATGACCTCCTACTGGTACCTCGTGCTACTCGCCAGACCTCCTTTCCATACCCTACCGGCAATACCACTTGATGAACTTCTGTCCACTTTTCATCCCCTTGAATATGTAAAGGTCTCCATTTCCTCATTAAGACATCATTTTAAAGGTCATAGCATTCCGGTATACACTCAGATTCCTTTTCCATGTATGCTTTCTGATACAACTGTTTTATTTCTATATCGTTCTGTTGTAACCCGACCAACTTTCCCAAACTAAAAATATCCACCTCATGCTGCACTTGTTCTTGTTCTTTTCCAACCATCTAATCAAAAATCGTTTCTGATCATTGGCTTTCAACTTTCTGATCTTCACACTTTGATTTCTCCTCTTGCCTTAACCTGCCCAACCTGTGACTTTGTTACCTTATTACTACACAATCAGGAAAAATCCCAGGATATGCGTCTTTCAACAACTCAATTGTTTGATTCTGCACTGGCTTTTCAACCACAGTAGGTTTCACTCCCACCTGTGATCCAGCTATATCGTTACCCAAGATAAATTGTATTCATGGACAAGACAATTTCTCTATTACTCCTACTTCCACTTCACCACTCTTCACTGGACTCTCCAACCTCACCTTATATAATGGAACACTATTCTTCTCACCCTGAATTCCACATATTACCACCTTTTCTGGCAATACTCCTTCCAAACTACATAACTTCTCCTCTCTCGCCACTAAAGATTGACTTGCTCCTGTATCTCTTAAAATTTTAACTTCTTTACCTATTCCTCCTGGTACACATGAGTAAACTTTACCTACACAAGTAAATTCTTTAAAGAGATCTGGCACCTTCTTATCAACTCCTGACCAGACTGTACATTCTTTTGCAGTTCTTTCATTTCAATTGGGCTTTCCTTTACCACTTTAACAAACCCCACTGGCTTATCTTGTTTTACCATGTCAATCTTCCCAGTGCTTTTCTTGAACCATCAACACTGTGACTTTGCATGGCCTAATTTGTTACAGTTGAAAGCCTTTTTATTTATCTTCCACCCTCCTGTATTTCCATTTTAACCTGAGGTGCACTGTCTTTATTATCTCCCACGAGATTTCCTTACCACCTGAAGATTTCTCTTTTCCCAAGTTTCTATCCCTCAACGGCTGAAACCGATGTCAGAAACCAAACTTTGATTTATGAACTAATTCATAAGCATCTGCCATTTCTGCTGCAAACCTTGCAGTTTTAACCCTCTGCTCTTCCACACGAGTCTCACTACATCAGGAAGTGAACTGTTAAACTTCTCCAAAATAATAATTTCTCTAGTAACTTCATACGTCTGGTCTATTTGCAAAGCCCTTATCCACCTATCAAAATTATTCTGTTTGATCGGCACGGTAGCACAGTGGTTAGCACTGCTGCTTCACAGCGCCAGGGACCCGGGTTCAATTCCCGGCTTGGGTCATTGTCTGTGTGAAGTTTGCACGTTCTCCCGGTGTACGGGTGGGTTTCCTCCCACATTCTGAAAGACATGCTGGTTAGGTGCATTGACCTGAACAGGCGACGGACTGTAGCGACTAGGAAAATTTCACAGTAACTTCATTGCAGTGTTAATGTAAGCCTTACTTGTGACTAATAAATAAACTTTAACTTTTAACTTTAATTCTATACATGTTTGACCAGGTTCTTTCCTTAGATTTCTAAACCATTGTCTGTAGGCTTCTGGCACTAGTGTTGTTAAGTTAGTGTTTGTAAAATTATAAAATATTGTAAAAATGCTAGGAGTTGTAAAATTGTCTGTTTAAGTTGTCTGGTTTTAAAGAGAAGCCGGTGCAGTACACAGCAAGCATAGAGTGAAACAATGTATCGCTAGCCGGGCAATGGTGCTGCCAAGACAACATTGTTTTTGAATTTTAAACAATCAATTTGAAATAGGCATTTGAATAGTCGCAGCCTATCAAATTTGAATTTTGATGTTTTCATAACCTATAAACCAACCCTATTGTGTGAATTTTGCTCATGAATTTGGGTATGAAGCCAGCTCCAGAAAACTGCCAGAAGACCACCTGACAGCGACTGCCACAGGTCACAGCGAGCGAGAGACACAGATGATCACTGGTCTCGGTCATTGTAACAGCCACATTTGATGTCTTAAAAGAAAGCCTCATCTCATCTCAGAAGAACAGAACAGAAGGCAGAAGAAATCAGCAAAGAAGAAAGAACATTCAGGAAGATGGCAAACCTGACTGCATTTTGAGCGTGACTAAGAAATTCTATTTTTTTTTTGTTAGTAAGTTGGAATTGTAATACCTAGCAGCATTCCCTTAGAATAGTGTTTCATTCTGTTTATTAATAGTTTAGTTAACCTGTCTACTGTTAGTCAGAAGAATAAAGTGTTATTGTTGATTTTACAGATTTGACCACTAAAAGCTGTTGAAGGGCAGATAATCCCCTTTCTCACAAACTCTAACAGATTATGAAGGGGGTACTTCTCTTTGAGTGGTTGAGTGTTAGTTCTCAGAGAGGAGGTCAACCTTCCCTTCATTACAGATTTGGGGGTTCAGGTCCTGGATTTTGAACAGTCCTAGATCTTTAAATAAACAAAAAAACAAAGAACAAAGAAAATTACAGCATAGGAACAGGCCCTTCAGCCCTCCAAGCCTGCACCGACCATGCTGCCCGACTTAACCCCCAACCCTTCCGGGGACCATATCCCTCTATTCCCATCCTATTTATGTACTTGTCAAGACGCCCCTTAAAAGTCACTACCGTATCCGCTTCCACTACCTCCCCCGGCAACGAGTTCTCTCTGTGTAAAAAATCTGCCTCCTACATCTCCATTAAACCTTGCCCCTCGCACCTTAAACCTATGCCTCCGAGTAATTGACTCTTCTGACTATCCGCTCTGTCCATGTCTCTCATAATCTTGTAGACTTCTATCACGTCTCCCCTCAACCTCCGTCGCTCCAGTGAGAACAAACCAAATTTCTCCAACCTCTCCTCATGCTAATGCCCTCCATACCAGGCAACATCCTGGTAAATCTTTTCTGTACCATCTCCAAAGCCTCCACATCCTTCTGGTAGTGTGGTGACCAGAATTGAACACTATATTCCAAGTGCGGCCGAACTAAGATTCTATAAGCTGCAACATGACTTGCCAATTTTTAAACTCAGTACCCTGGCCGATGAAGGCAAGCATGCCATATGCCTTTTTGACTACATTCTCCACCTGCATTGCCACTTTCA
The DNA here is from genome assembly GCF_964213995.1 of Mustelus asterias. Taxonomy (NCBI): domain Eukaryota; kingdom Metazoa; phylum Chordata; class Chondrichthyes; order Carcharhiniformes; family Triakidae; genus Mustelus; species Mustelus asterias. The sequence goes on from NC_135808.1 coordinate 44,980,242, forward strand.
GTGACCTGTGTACCTGTACACCCAGATCCCTTTGCCTATCAATATCCTTAAGGGTTCTGCCATTTACTGTATATTTCCTATCTGTATTAGACCTTCCAAAATGCATTACCTCACATTTGTCCGGATTAAACTCCATCTGCCGTGGAGTTACCTTAAGTGAGAAGTGGAAGATCTGTTAACCGACAACAAGCTGATTAAGTCAAAAGTTGGGAAATGGCTTAACATTGCTAAACATTGGGGTGGCATGGTGGCACAATGGTTAGCACTGCTGCCTCAGTGCCAGGGTCTGTATGGACTTTCTGTTGCACTTTCTCTCCATGTCCGGTAATTATAATTCTCACTTATTAACAACAAATATACAATAGAATTTCTTCGTCACACTCAAAATGCAGTCAGGAAGTAAGTTTTTAAACTCCTCCAGGTTCTCCGGTTTCTTCCCACAGTCCAAAGATGTGTGGTTAGGTTGATTGGCCATGCTAAATTGACTCTAGTGTCACGGGAATTAGCAAGGTAAAAGAATGGGGTTACGGGTGTGGGACCAGGGTGGGATTGTGGTCGGCACAGACTCGATGGGTCAAATGGCCTCCTGTACTGTCGAGATTCTATAGAGGTTCTGGGAGTTGAAGGTGCTTCCCAAATTTCTTAGAATCTTAGAAATCTTAGAAACCCTACAGCACAGAAAGAGGCCATTCGGCCCATCGAGTCTGCACCGACCACAATCCCACCCAGGCCCCATCCCCACATATTTACCCACTAATCCCTCTAAACTACGCATCTCAGGACACTAAGGGCAATTTTAGCATGGCCAATCAACCTAACCCGCACATCTTTGGACTGTGGGAGGAAACCCACGCAGACACGAGGAGAATGTGCAAACTCCACACAGACAGTGACCCAAGCCGGGAATCAAACCCAGGTCCCTGGAGCTGTGAAGCAGCAGTGCTAACCACTGTGCTACCGTACCGCCCGGTACCGTACCGTACCGTTTGTCAAGAAACCTTAGAGGAACATAAAAAGGTGACACTTGTAGAATTAGCCTGTTTGCTAAAATTGGATTTAACCAGGGATAGTACAAAAGCTGAAATTGTAACGGAGATGGTCAAGCATTTAGATGTATCAGAGAAACTGCCAGGTGCAGTGGAATTAGAAAACATTAAATTGCAAATGAGACAATTGGAGTTAAAAGAAAGAGAAAGGGGAAGATGGTTTGAGTTGAAAAAGAGTAAGTTAGAAATGGAAGAAAAAAGACTTCTGTTGTCAAAAGTGAAAGTACAAGATGGAAGTGATGGTGAGCAAGCTCAGCGAAGCCAAATGCCTGGTAGGGATATATACAAATATGTCCAAACATTACCAAAATTTGATGAGAAGGATGCAGAAGCCTTTTTCATCTCCTTTGGGAAATTGGCTACAAAGATGAAATGGCCAGAGGAAGTGTCGATAGTGTTAATTCACACCAAGTTGGTGGGCAGGGCTACTGAGGTATTTGCAGCGCTGTCAGAGGAGGTCTCAGGAAAGTATGAAGAAGTAAAAAAGGCTGTTTTGAGTGCTTACGAATTGATACCAGAAGCATATAGACAATGGTTCAGAACTGTGAAGAAGGAACCAGGTCAGACATATGTCAAGTTTGAAAGAATTGAGCAGAACAACTTCGATAGATGGGTAAGATGGAAAAGACATATGAGGTCCTTGGAGATACTATTCTGCTGGAGAAGTTTAAACACTCACTTCCAGAAGTGATAAGAACCTCATGTTGAGGAACAGAGAGTTAAGACAGTGAGAAGAGCTCTGCAGCTCTTGATGATGGCGGATGAATACACATTAGTGCATAAATTGAAATTTGGCTTCTGACAGCAATTTCATTCCGTGAGGGATTGAAATTGGGAAAGAGGGAGATCCTTCAATGAAAAACAAAAAGTAGATCACGCTGGGAGCAGTTTACCCCCTGCAAAAAAGAAACCCAAGAGGGTAGAAAAGAGGTGAAAGACCTCGGGTGTTTTCGCTGATAAGGTAGGACACAAAAGGTCACAGTGCTAGTGGTTTAAGAAAGGCACTGGGAAAAAGGATGTGGTAAAAGAGTCTCAACCAGTGGGATTAATTAAAACAGTGAAGGAAATCTTGAGAAGTCGTGGAGCTGGAGGAGTTAGCACAGCCTTGGCAGGGGCTGGAAGTAAGATAGTGTCCGATCTTTTCAAAGCCTTCATCTGTGTGGGTAAAATTTACTCAGGTCAAACAGGGGGAGTAGGTAAATGAATGTTGAAAGGTACAGTAGCTCATCTGTCTCTAATAGTAAGAGATGGAAATATTTGCATTCCTTCTGAAATATTGCCCAACTGTGGAACAAATGGAGAGAGGAGTGGTGTCCTCCTGTGTAAGAACAGGCTAGAAAGTCCAATCCAGTCTGGGGAAGTGATAGTGGGAGTGATGGAAAACTTAGCTATTCCAGGAATACAGTTTATCCTTGGATATAGTTAGGTCACAAGTGGGAGTGATGCCCATTGTCGTGGAAAAAAACAGAAGAAAGCCAGGGAACTGAGGAGTTAAAAGAAAAATACCCTGGAATTTTGCTGGACTGTGTGGTGATAAGATCCCACAGCCATATGTTAAAACAGGAAGGGAGAACAAACGAGACAGGTGAAGGAGTTGAGGTCCAGTTAGCTGACACTCTGCTTGATGAGATGCAGGTAGAGGATCAGGCAGAGGTGTTTAGTTCTGAAAGACGAATGGAGTTACAACAGAAAGATGAGACAATTTATGTCATAAAGCCTATACGGAAAAGGAATCAGAGTGTATTCCAGAATGCTATTACCTTAGGTTAGAGGGATTAGTGGGTAAATATGTAGGGATATGGGCGTAGGGCCTGGGTGGGATTGTGGTCGGTGCAGACTCGATGGGCCGAATGGCCTCTTTCTGTGCTGTAGGGTTTCTATGATTCTATGATCCAGTGGGCTGATGAATGGCAGATGGAGTTTAATTTAGTTAAATGCGAGGTGATGTATTTTGGTCGTTCGAAACAGGGCAGGATTTACCCAGTTAATGGTAGGGCAGAGTTATAGAACAAAGAGATCAGGTTCATAACTCCTTGGAAGTGGAGTCACAGGTGGACAGAGTGGTGAAGAAAGCATTCAGCATGCTTGTTTTCATTGGTCAGAACATTGAACACAGGAGTCAGGATGTCTTGTTGAAGTTGTACAAGACATTGGTAAGACCACCCTTGGAATACTGTATTCAGTTTCTGGTCACCCTCTTACAGAAAAGATATTATTAAACTAGAAAAAGAGTGCAGAAAAGATTTACTAGGATGCTAACGGGACTTGATGGTTTGAGTTACAAGGAGAGGCTGGATAGACTGGGACTTTTTTCCCTGGACTTCGGGGTGAACTTATAGATGTCTATAAAATAATGAGGGGCACAGATCAGCTAGATAGTCAATATCTTTTCCCAAAGGTAGGGGAATCTAAAACTAGAGGGCATAGTTTTAAGGTGAGAGGGGAGAGATACAAAAGTGTCCAGAGGGGGAATCTTTTCACACAGAGGGTGATGAGTGTCTGGAACAAGCTGCCAAAGGTAATAGTAGAGGCGGGTACAATTTTGTCTTTTAAAAAGCATTTAGATAGTTACATGGGTAAGATGGATATAGAGGGATATGGGCCAAACGCAGTGGTTAAAAAAACAAAGGGCAGCATGGACAAGTTGGGCTGAAGGACCTGTTTCTATGCAGTAAACCTCTATGACTCTGACTCTATAGCAAAGACTTCCTTCCTCAGATAAGGACACCAAAACTACACACAATTCTCTGATGTGGTCTCACCAACACCCTATTGCAGCAGAACATCAAACAAATTGTTCTCCATTCAAGCCCCTGGCTCTAAGGGAGTCCCAGCCAATATGAGGGAAGTTAAAGTCACTGAATGAATAATCCTGTTAGTGTAAACCAGCAGGTGTTATTCCAAAGTTCAAGGTAGAAGTTGTTAATCAGTAGCCAGCTATGGGCAGGAATATGCAGGGTCAGTGTGACTGACCACAAGTACAGCACCCATGATGTTACAAAATTTGCATTGCTATTGGACTGTAAGCTGAAATCTGATTTCCAAGAAACCATCAGCTGGTTTCTTAAAAACCTTCATCAATATTTGTCAATATCATTACCTCTGCAATAAACTTTTCAGAATTTTTATCGTTACACATGTTTCCCAATAGCAAGTTTGCTATTGGTGAGGTCTATTTATGAGATAAATAAATTTAAGAACTTGTATAGAATCATGCAAGATAGGAGACCATTCGACCCTTTAATCTTTTGCTGCACCATTGAAAGGCCTGGCCATTCTATAGAGCCATAGAAAAGTTACAGCACAGAAGGAGGCCATTCGGCCCATCTTGTCCATGCCAACCTAGGGGCAGCCAGATGATCTTTCAATCCCACTTTCCTGCATTTGTCCAATAACCCTGTCGGCTACAGCACTTAAGGTGCAGATCCAGGTACTTTTTAAGGGGTTGCTGGTGAATATAAGAGGGATGTGACTGATTATCGGAGTGAGTTGGTGATTATAAGTGAGTGTCATTGATCATAAGGGCATGTTGATCATTATAAAGGGAGTCCTGGTGATTGTAAATGCTCGTTGTTGATTATAAGGGGATTTGTTGGATATGATAAGGGGGTATTGGTGCTTATTAGAAACATAGAAACCCTACAGTACAGAAAGAGGCCATTCGGCCCATCGAGTCTGCACCGATAACAATCCCACCCAGGCCCTACCCCCATATCCCTACATATTTTACCCGCTAATCCACGCATCCCAGGACACTAAGGGGCAATTTTAGCATGGCCAATCAACCTAACATGCGCATCTTTGGACTGTGGGAGGAAACCGGAGCACCCGGAGGAAAGCCACGCAGACACGAGAAGAATGTGCAAACTCGACACAGACAGTGACCCAAGCCGGGAATCGAACCCAGGTCCCTGGAGCTGTGAAGCAGCAGTGCTAACCACTGTGCTACCGTGCCGCACTGCTAAAATTGAATTTAAATTCCACCATCTGCCGTGGTGGGATTCGAACCTGGGTCCCCAGAACATTAGCTGAGTTTCTAGATTAATAGTCTAGCGATAATACCACTGGGCCGTCATGTCCCTGTACTAGGCCTGTTGGTGATCATAATTCTGCCCTCTGTCTTATGGTCTTATAACGGTAACTGCAAGTTATGGTTGGTGATTATTAAAAGAATGTTCATATTTATAAGGAGTTGTTCGCAATTGGAAGGGGAAGTGCTGGTGCTTATAACGGGGTATTGATGATCATAAAGGGGTGTTGATGAATATAAGAGGAGTTTGATTATAAGATGGCTGGTGATTATAAGAGGATGTTGATAATAAGGGGGTGTTGATTATGAGGGGTTGGTGGTGATTAAAAGGTATAGTTGATGAATTCAAAGCGGTGTTGGTAATTATGGGGGTTGTTGGTGTTTGTAAGGGGTGTTGGATATTACAAGGGGTTATTGGTGATTATAGACAGGATGTTGATGATTATTAAGGGGTTGCTAGTGAATATAAGAGGGGTGTGACTGATAATAAGGGTGAGTAGCTGATTATAAGTGGGTGTTATAGAGTTATAGGGCGGGCTTTTACGACCTCGCTTGGGCCAACAGAAATCCCGCTTGAGGCCAACAGATTTCATTCCGGCCATAGGGTCATAAAGGCTTACAAAATGGAAACAGGCCCTTTGGCCCAATTTGTCCATGCAGGTCAGTTTTTACCATTAAGCTAGTTCCAGTTGCCTGCGTTCAGCCCTTAACTCTCTTTACCAATCTTACCATGTAACTGTCTAAATACTACCCCTGGCAGCTCGATGCAGCCACTCATCGCCCTCTGTGTGAAGAAATTGCCCCCTCAATGCTTTTGTATCTCTTCCCTCGCACCGTAAATCTATGCCCTCTAGTTATAGACTCCCCTACTGTTGGGAAAAGGTGTTGACTACCTACCTTATCTATGCCCCTCATTATTTTACATACCTCTATATGATAACCCCTAAGTCTCCTATGCTCCAGGGAAAAAAGTCACAGTCTATCCAGCCTCTCCTTATACCGTGGGCGGCACGGTAGCACAGTGGTTAGCACTGCTGCTTCACAGCTCCAGGGTCCCGGGTTCGATTCCCGGCTCGGGCCACTGTCTGTGTGGAGTTTGCACATTCTCCTCGTGTCTGCGTGGGTTTCCTCCGGGTGCTCCGGTTTCCTCCCACAGTCCAAAGATGTGCGGGTTAGGTTGATTGGCCAGGTTAAAAATTGCCCCTTAGAGTCCTGGGATGCGTAGGTTAGAGGGATTAGCGGGTAAAAAAAAAAGGGATTAGCAGGTAGGGCCTGGGTGGGATTGTGGTCGGTGCAGACTCGATGGGCCGAATGGCCTCCTTCTGCACTGTAGGGTTTCTATGATTTCTATGAACTCAAACCATCAAGTCCCGATAGCATCCTAGTAAATCTTTTCTGCTCTCTTTCTGTTGAATGATATCCATTCTGTAATAGGGTGACCAGAACTGTACACAGTATTCCAAGTGTGGCCTTACCTTGTACAACTTCAACAAGATGTCCCAACTCCTGTATTCAATGTTCTGACCAATGAAACCAAGCGTGCCGAATGCCTTTTTCAACACCCTGTCTACCTGTTAGTCCACTTTCAAGGAGCTATGAATCTTTAAAGCTTTGGATAAATGTGAGGTGATGCATTTTGGTAGATTGAACCAGGGCTGGACTTATTCACTTAATGGTAGAGCGTTAGGGAGAGTTATGTAACAAAGAGATCTAGGGGTACAGGTTCAGAGCTCCTGTCTCTCAGAATACCTTCTAACAACTTACCCACTACAGACGTTAGACTCACCAGCCTGTAGTTCCCAGGCTTTTCCCTGCAGACCTTTTGAAACAAAGCCACAGCATTTGCCACCCTCCAATCTTCAGTTACCTCACCTGTGGCTGTTGATGATTCAAATATGTCTGCTCGGGGACCCGCAACGTCCTCCCTAGCCTCCCACTTTCTGGGATACACATCATCAGATACTGGTGTTTTATCTATGTTGATGCACTTTAAGACTTCCAGCACCACCTTCTCTGTAATATCTACATTTCTCAAGACATCATTATTTATTTCCCCAAGTTCCCTAACATCCATGCCTTTCTCAACAGTAAAAACCAATGAAAAATGTTCATTTAGGATTTCACCAATCTCTTCTGGATCCTCACATAGATGACCTGTTAAGAGGCCTTATTCTCTCCCTAGTAAGTCTATAGCACGCAAGAAACAATACTAATAAGAAACACTGTAAACTAATATATGTGACAATAAATCAAATCAAATTTGCTAAAGCAAATTGAAACATGGCTAGTGGAGGAACAGGCTCAATGTTCCAGGGTACAGATGCTTTAGGAAAGATAGAACAAGAGGTAAGAGAGAAGGCGGAGTTGCGTTTAACACCGTTCAGTCGGGCAGCATGGTCAGTGCAGGCTTGGAGGGCCGAAGGGCCTGTTCCTGTGCTGTAATTTTCTTTGTTCCTCATGGCAGTACTGTGGGGGGATATTTCTGAGGGTTCGTCAAGTGAGCTTGTATAGGTAGAACTGAGAAATAGGAAGGGGGAGATCACTTTCATAGGATTGTACATTAGGCCACCAAATAATCAGTGGGAAATTGAGGAGCAAATGTGTAAGCAGATTTCAGATAACTCCAAAAAATAGGGTGGTAATAGTAGGGGACTTTACCTTTCCCAACATTGACTGGGACAGCCATAGTGTTAGGGGCTTGGATGGAGAGCAATTTGTTGAGTGTATTCAGGAGGAATTTCTCATTCGGTATGTGGATGGCCTGACTAGAGAGGGGGCAAAACCTGACACTCTCTTGGGAAATTTTTCTCTTTTTTAAAAGTGTTTAGACAGTTACATGGATAAGATGGATGGATAGAGGGTAATGGATTATATGTGGGCAATTGGGACTAGCTTAATGATAAAAACTGGGCGGCATACCAAGGAGAGGGGCCATGTTTTTGAGGAAGAGAAGGTGTTACAGGCTAATAGGCTGCAGGAAATAGATGTTCGGAGGGAGGATGCCCTGGCAGTTTTGAATAAACTGAAGGTCAATAAGTCCCCTGGGCCTGATGAAATGTATCCTAGGATTCTTTGGGAGGCAAGGGATGAGATTGCAGAGCCTTTGGCTTTGATCTTTGGGTCCTCGCTGTCCACGGGGATGGTGCCAGAGGACTGGAGAATGGCGAATGTTGTTCCTCTGTTTAAGAAAGGGAATAGAAATGACCCTGGTAATTATAGACCGGTTAGTCTTACTTCGGTGGTTGGTAAATTGATAGAAAAGGTCCTTCGAGATGGGATTTACGACCATTTAGAAAGATGCGGATTAATCCGGGATAGTCAGCACGGATTCGTGAAGGGCAAGTCGTGCCTCACAAATTTGATTGAATTTTTTGAGGAGGTAACTAAGTGTGTTGATGAAGGTAGGGCAGTTGATGTCATATACATGGATTTTAGTAAGGCGTTTGATAAGGTCCCCCATGGTCGGCTTATGATGAAAGTGAGGAGGTGTGGGATAGAGGGAAAGTTGGCCGATTGGATAGGTAACTGGCTGTCTGATCGAAGACAGAGGGTGGTGGTGGATGGAAAATTTTCGGATTGGACGCAGGTTGCTAGCGGAGTGCCACAGGGATCAGTGCTTGGTCCTCTGCTCTTTGTGATTTTTATTAATGACTTAGAGGAGGGGGCTGAAGGGTGGATCAGTAAATTTGCTGATGACACCAAGATTGGTGGAGTAGTGGATGAGGTGGAGGGCTGTTGTAGGCTGCAAAGAGACATAGATAGGATGCAAATCTGGGCTGAAAAATGGCAAATGGAGTTTAACCCTGATAAATGTGAGGTGATTCATTTTGGTAGGACTAATTTAAATGTGGATTACAGGGTCAAAGGTAGGGTTCTGAAGTCTGTGGAGGAACAGAGAGATCTTGGGGTCCATATCCACAGATCTCTAAAGGTGGATAGAGCTGTGAAGAAGGCCTATCGTGTGTTAGCTTTTATTAACAGGGGGTTTGAGTTTAAGAGCCGTGGGGTTATGCTGCAACTGTACAGGACCTTGGTGAGACCACATTTGGAATATTGCGTGCAGTTCTGGTCACCTCACTATCAGAAGGATGTGGAAGCGCTGGAAAGAGTGCAGAGGAGATTTACCAGGATGCTGCCTGGTTTGGAGGGTAGGTCTTATGAGGAAAGGTTGAGGGAGCTAGGGCTGTTCTCTCTGGAGCGGAGGAGGCTGAGGGGAGACTTAATAGAGGTTTATAAAATGATGAAGGGGATAGATAGAGTGAACGTTCAAAGACTATTTCCTCGGCTGGATGGAGCTATTACAAGGGGGCATAACTATAGGGTTCGTGGTGGGAGATACAGGAAGGATATCAGAGGTAGGTTCTTTACGCAGAGAGTGGTTGGGGTGTGGAATGGACTGCCTGCAGTGATAGTGGAGTCAGACACTTTAGGAACATTTAAGCGGTTATTGGATAGGCACATGGAGCACACCAGGATGATAGGGAGTGGGATAGCTTGATCTTGGTTTCAGATAAAGCTCGGCACAACATTGTGGGCCAAAGGGCCTGTTCTGTGCTGTACTGTTCTATGGACAAGTTGGGCCGAAGGGCATGTTCCTATGCTGTAAACCTCTATGACTCTAAATAAGGAAGGACAGGTGACAGAATTGTTAGCGATCACTTTGGGGCCAGTGACCATAATTTCATTACTTTTAAGATAGCTATGGAGAATGATAGGTGTGGCCCAAAAGTTAAAATTCTAAACTGAGGCAAGGCATGATGGTATTAGATAGGAACTTTCAAAAGTTAATTGGGGGAGTCTGATAGCAGGCAAAGGGATGGCTGGTAAGTAGAAGGCTTTCAAAATATGTTAACCAGGGTTCAGGGTAAGCACATTCCTTTGACAGTGAAGGGCAGGGCTGATAGAATTAGGGAAGCTTGGATGACTCAGGATAGAAAATCACAGCTCAGAAACAAGCCCCTTGGCCCTTCTTGTCTGCGCCGAACCATTTTTTGCCTAGTCCCACTGACCTGCACTTGGACCATATCCCTCCACACCCCTCTCATCCATGAACCCGTCCAAGTTCTTCTTAAATGTTAAAAGTGATCCGCATTTACCACTTTATCCGGCAGCGCATTCCACACTCCCACCACTCTCTGCGTGAAGAAGCCCCCCCTAATATTCCCTTTAAACTTTTCTCCTTTCACCCTTAACCCATGCCCTCTGGTTTTTTTCTCCCCTAGCCTCAGCGGAAAAAGCCTGCTTGCATTCACTCTATCTATACCCATCAAAATCTTATACACCTCTATCAAATCTCCCCTCAATCTTCTACGCTCCAGGGAATAAAGTCCCAACCTATTCAATCTCTCTCTGTAACTCAGCTTCTCAAGTCCCAGCAACATCCTTGTGAACCTTCTCTGCACTCTTTCAACCTTATTTACATCCTTCCTGTAACAAGGTGACCAAAACTGTACACAATACTCCAAATTCGGCCTCACCAATGCCTTATATAACCTTACCATAACACTCCAACGTTTATACTTGATACTCCGATTTATAAAGGGTAGCACAGTGGTTAGCACTGCTGCTTCACAGCTCCAGGGACCTGGGTTCGATTCCCGGCTTGGGTCACTGTCTGTGTCGAGTTTGCACATTCTCCTCGTGTCTGCGTGGCTTTCCTCCAGGTGCTCTGGTTTCCTCCCACAGTCCAAAGATGTGCGGGTTAGGTTGATTGGCCATGCTAAAATTGCCCCTTAGTGTCCTGGGATGTGTAGGTTAGAGGGATTAGTGTGTAAATATGTTGGGGATATGGGGGTAGGGCCTGGGTGGGATTGTGGTCGGTGCAGACTCGATGGGCCGAATGGCCTCTTTCTGTGCTGTAGTGTTTCTAAGATTCTTCTAAGATAAAGGCCAATGTACCAAAGGCACTCTTTACGACCCTATCCACCTGTGACGTCACTTTTAGGGAATTCTGTACCTGTATTCCCAGATCCCTCTGTTCAACTGCACTCTTCAGAGTCCTACCATTTACCCTGTACGTTCTACTTTGGTTTGTCCTTCCAATGTGCAATATCTCACACTTGTCTGCGTTAAATTCCATTTGCCATTTTTCAGCCCATTTTTCTAGAGAGAGTGGAGAGTGGAGAGGGAGAGAGTGGAGAGGGAGAGAGTGGAGAGGGAGAGAGTGGAGAGGGAGAGAGTGGAGAGGGAGAGAGTGGAGAGGGAGAGAGTGGAGAGGGGGAGAGTGGAAGAGGGGAGAGGGGGAGAGTGGGGAGGGGAGGGGAGTGGAGAGGGGGAGAGTGGAGAGGGGGAGAGTGGAGGGGGGGAGGTGGAGGAGGGGGAGAGTGGAGAGAGGGGAGAGGTGGAGGAGGGGGAGAGTGGAGGAGGGGAGAGTGGAGGAGGGGGAGAGTGGGAGGAGGGGGAGAGTGGAGGAGGGGGAGAGTGGAGTGGAGGGGATTGGGGGCCAG